>NC_090254.1:23927832-23935332 GCF_037325665.1 Littorina saxatilis
CGTGACAGTGCCGCCTCAACTTTCACGAAAAGCCGGATATGACGTCATCAAAGACATTTATCAAAAAAATGAAAAAAACGTCTGAGGATATCATACCCAGGAACTCTCATGGTAAATTTCATAAAGATCGGTCCAGTAGTTTGGTCTGAATCGCTCTACACGCACGCACACACACACACACACACACATACACCACGACCCTCGTCTCGATTCCCCCCTCGATGTTAAAACATTTAGTCATAAATGTAAAAATGAATAACGAATGCAGACACATGCACAGTAAAACAAAAAAGCAAACAAACATACACACACACACACACACACACACACACACACACACATACACACACAAACACACACACACACACAGACAGACACAAATGACTCATTTCCAATTTCACGTTTTGAATCGCCAACAAATTATTTGTTATGTAGCAGAAAATGACAACTTGCCTATGGAGAATACATCAAACAGTAAAGATGAAAACTAAACTAAGAGATTAAATAAACTAGGGTAGAAAAAGCCTACTGAGGCATGCTCCTCTCCTGAGATTTAAGCCCTCCAAAGCTGAGGAATTTCAACAATTCAGGCAATCCATTCAAGGAATTGAAGAATGAGGAAATAAATATTGCTGGGGGTCGAGGGGGTCGAGGGGGCCGCGTAGCCAACGCCCCCAGAAGCTGAAGCATTTAGCCTTGTAAATATGAATGTAACCCCCTCTGGTGACAGATGTCTTGTGCATGTAAAGAAGAACACTATTTTGTCCCTCTAGCTCACCTGGGTTACACTATTATTTTTCGTATGTAGTTTAAAAAAAATCGTTTTGTTTTGTGCTTTCGCAGAATTCCACGAAATCGCAGAGATTTCGATTGCCTGAGAATTTGGACATAAAATGGGTTATTTCATATGTTTTGGATGGATAGAAAAAGTGCATATGCACTGATACGCGTACAAATCCCATCCCTCCCCCCCCCCCCCCACCCCAAAAAGTACGAACCTGGTTTGTGAGATGTGTGGTGAGGTTGGTGTCGTTGTCATTGTACTTGAGGCAGGAGAGACGGATGTAGCCATGGTGGAACAGAACCAGGTAAGGAGCGGTGCTAGCTACCAACATGTATGCTCTGATGTCAAACTTTCGCCCTTCCAGCAGCAGAGGATTGGTCAAGTACCTGTCGGTTACACAATACAACACAAGTTGTGTCAAATAATTGCAAATGAAATATTTGATTGCATTAGAATAAAAACAAGCTAGGCTTATGAGCGTACTCTTAAAAGCAAATGAAATTTGGCGGACGATTGTAATATAACAAGTTTCAAATACAGTGGAGTCCGGGTACAACGAATCTCAAGGGAGATACATTTTAGTTCGTTGTATCAGTAATTCGCTGTAGAGTTTTCAACCCTAAATGGCCTCAAGACAAGTTTTCCCACTCACCTTCAAAATAATTGTCCCATCGATCTTTCCTTGGAGAGTACAATCTCTGCATGTTTTCAACAGCTTCATAATATAATCCATAGAGAGCTCTAGCAAACTAACAGCGGGAGGTGCACGAAAAGCGTCAGTTTTCACGATAAAACTTTGACTCGCTCATTCACGGGACATAACTGCACTCCGGACTGTCCACAGTGTTGAGCAATTTAGGAGACTTCACTGCCTGAGGAGAGTATTGATTCAAATGAACGCGTGGTTCTATATCGCGTCACTCGGTCACGGATCAGAGAAAACAAAAAAAAGTTCCAGATTTCGAAACCATGTTCGTCAGCCATTGTTTTTAGCAAGACAGACCACATGTGCACGAGCTTCGCTGACGTACATCGCAAAATGTCATGACGTCACCACAACTTTCGGTTTTGGTTCGATCTGTGCACCTCCCGCTGTTAGTTTGTTCAGAGTTCGCTCATCACGCGATGTGCACTTGTGTTTGTGTATTTTTGTGTATTTTTTTCTTTGGAGACAATTATTGACATCAGTTCGTTGTAGCCTTGTGACTTTTAGAGACAAAACGGCTCTGGGGCGATGAAAACGTGTTTGTTATAAGAGGGGTTCGTTATGCAAATGAGTTCAAAAGGTTCGTTGTAGCCGGAAAGTAACAAGTAAGAATTAAATAGAAGGCAGTCTGCTGGGAAATCAATGGCCGTTCGTTAAAAGCGGGATTTCGTTATACCCAGGTTCGTTATAGCTGGACTCCACTGTAATGTCAAAATAATAATGGTGAATTATGGTAGACAATCATATAACAATACAAGTCGCGTAAGGCGAAATTACTACATTTAGTCAAGCTGTGGAACTCACAGAATGAAACTGAACACACTGCATTTTTTCACAATGACCGTACTCCGCCGCTTGTGCAAAACGGAGTGAAACTGACGAGCCTGTTCAGCGCGGTAGTGGTTTCGCTGTGCTGCATAGCACGCTTTTCTGTACCTCTCTTCGTTTTAACTTTCTGAGCATGTTTTTAATTCAAACATATAATATCTATATGTTTTTGGAATCAGGAACCGACAAGGAATACGATGAAATTGTTTTTAAATCGATTTCGGAAATTTAATTTTGATCATAATTTTTATATTTTTAATTTTCAGAGCTTTTTTTTTTTATCCAAATATAACATATTTATATGTTCTTGGAATCAGGAAATGATGTAGAATAAGATGAACGTAAATTTGGATCGTTTTATATAAAAAAAAATTTATTACAATTTTCAGATTTTTAATGACCAAAGTCATTAATTAATTTTTAAACCACCAAGCTGAAATGCAATACCGAAGTCCGGCTTTCGTCGAAGATTGCTTTACAAACATTTCAATCAATTTGATTGAAAAATGAGGGTGTGACAGTGCCGCCTCAACTTTTACAAAAAGCCGGATATGACGTCATCAAAAGTAGTTATCGAAAAAATGAAAAAAACGTCCGGGGATATCATTCCCAGGAACTCTCATGTCAAATTTCATAAAGATCGGTCCAGTAGTTTGGTCTGAATCGCTCTACACACACACACGCACAGACAGACAGACAGACAGACAGACAGACAGACACACACACATACACCACGACCCTCGTCTCGTCTCGATTCCCCCTCTATGTTAAAACATTTAGTACCTGTGCCATACACATAACAATGCTGTGTAAAAAAGTTTAAAAAATCGGATATCACGAATAAAAAATTAAAGTAAAGACCCCATACGAAATGTGAATGATTGCTTCATTTCAAAAACAAAATGCACACACACACACACACACACACACACACACACACACACACACACACACACACCACACACACAATAAAAAAATTGTTATTACCGTTGCACAATGCGCACCATAGGAGGACGCGAGAAGTGTTTGGTAACCTCTTTCTTGGCGTCGCGGTCGGCTAGAAGGTTGTCGATCTCCTCTCGCGTACGTAGCAGGAATATTCCCTTGCCCTGGTTCATTCCCACTGGCTTGCAGATCCACATCTCACCATCTGAAACACACACACACACACACACACACACACACACACACACACACACACACACACACAATGTTGAAACACTCTGGCATATTATTTACTTTAAATAAAAGTGTTATTTCATACAAGGAAACGTACTAAAGAAGATCAGTTAAGGCAAGGAAACTGATTTGCTACCTTAAGAAAGAAGAACAAATCCAGCTCAAAATACCCTGGAACAGAAAGCATCTCACTTGCTCGGTACAAGGATGACATATGTGCTCATCTTCACTGACTATAATAATTATTGCAAGTTCAGATGCTCTAACAATTTTAAAATGTCAACTCTTATCAGACATGCAGTTACAAGTTTCTCTTCCATATATAAGCGCATTAACAATCAATATGAATTAAATCAAAACAAAGATGATTCTACATCACATCTAGGCATGCACAAACACACACCTAAGTTTCTTGGGAAACCCATGTCTTCGTTGCAGTTGCTTCCCTTGGATCATGACTTAAAACCGCACCGAACCCTAACCGATATTCAATGACAATGTTCTGAATGCTTCAATGCTCTAGCTACAGTAGAACCCCTTCCAAGACCCCGAAATTTAAGGCTTCTTCCCATTTAAGACCTTGCTTTTTTGTTTATAACATTTGTTAATTTACCTCCATTTTTTTCAGTCCCACCTGTATGAATTTAAGACCTGATTTTTTGTCTTCAGATTCTTGGAGGTATTAAAAGGCGAAGGGGGTGGGGGTGGGGACGTGGGCACTTCGCTGTATATATATGTCAAAAGGTTTGGCATTTCCTTAGCTTTATGCATAGACCAACAGAAATTGTTGCATGTCATCATTTTCTTCCACTTTGCAAATATGTACAATTTGAGATAAGCGGGGGAAATCAGAGGATATCACAGATATGAACAATCGTACCAATGAGCAATTAAATTTAGATTTGGAACAGTATCAAGCAGAAGAAATGGAAGCAAACGCAACTTTTTCAGGAAATTATAGATATGCCAGCAGAATTATCAGGCTTTACACCATAAATTTAATTAAAAAATTAAACAAACAAAAAATCACCCACAAAAAAAAAAAAAAAAAAAAAAAGTGCCTAAGATATCTGGATCTTTTAAAATTCCCTAAATTTACCAATTGACATAACATTCTCATTCCAGGTTATCTACATATCTTATTCAGTGAGAAGTTTCATGCCAACAACCGTGACATCTTCATAACACCAAACCTTCCAAATAAAAACAAAAATAACAACCAACCTTGGTACAAGTCTAAGAAGGTAGCACGGTCGTTCCTCTCGTCTAGTTTGTACGTCTCCGGAAAAAAGTCGGACATTTTGAGTCGCGGTGGTCTCCCCTTTGTGGATAGAGTGACGCGCTCATATTCCTGAAGGCTGCAGAGTAGTCCTAGCTTGTTGGTCAACAGTTTACAGTTGGGAATGTGGTTCACAATCTGGTCTCCTAAACAACACAGAACAAGATATGATTCAGTAAAATGTTATGCAGTGTAGCGCAAAACTTAAACAAGTGAGACAATTTTCATGAATGAATGTTTTAAAACAATTATTAAACAAGTTAATTTTTCTGTAGTTTCATCATATCATCCTGAAGAAGGCAGTTAATTGCTGGCGAAATATTGATAAAGAAAGACCTAACCTGGTTACTGCTGTTTTCTTTTTGTTAAAACAATGTTAACAAATCTAAAACAATTAGACTGCCCGGCTTCAAAAATACACTGAGAAGGTTCTTTTATGTTGATTAATGCTTCAAAGTCTTCTCTGTGTTCCGGTGTTTTGAGTGCAGTCAAACCTACCCTGGCGACCACCTTTCAAAAACAACCACCTGCCCCCAGTGACCACCCCAAAGCACCCTTGATATTTTTTTCTCTCAATATAATTCACCTTTCCTTAATGACCACAAACTCATGTCCCCTGTCTCCATCTTATCTACCCCCCCACCCCACTCCTCCCCCCCCCCCCCTCTTTACCCACAAAGAGTCTGAGTGACATTCCATCAGGTCAATAACCTTTGTGTCAGAGTTGACAGCAAACTATGGCAGAATGGCAGCATATTGATTGACACACGCCTCTATCACACCCCAGTGAATGTGGTTCTGCATGAGTGAATCTGTCAGATAAATATCAGCCTGCAGCCCGGGGGGTGGGGGACAGCTCGGTTTGTCAAGCTGTTGCCCATCATGTGAAAAGGGAGTATGCAGGTAGACTTACAGGTATGAAACGTGCTGCACAATTTTGAAAATGATTTTGATCTGATAAAATATGCTTTAAAAAAACAAATCTTGTAAGATTTCGCTTTAACCTTTTTTCAGTTTCATAATCTTAAAACATTCTATTCAATAAAGCATGCATTCATTTCTGTTCATTTTTTGTGTATGCAAGTGCGAGTGCCTGCCTGCCTGCCTGCCTGCCTAGACATTATTCAACCATCACAACTTTTCCTCTGTGTAAAATCTGCACTCATGTTCCATCGACACACTAAATAAATGTCAGCCACATTATTTCCTTGTTTCAGTCAGGCTACTGCAGTCCAAGTATAGACACACCCAATGCACACACAAAAGAAGAGTTTTTTTTAATTTCATTCTCTTCTTATTCTCCTTTCACTGTTGTAAAACGGTAGAACCTGTCTTTTAAGACATGCAAAAACCTGAGAAAATAGTCTTCAAAAAGCGAGTCTTCAAACGGGAGGTAAATTTAAATATCTTATACGGGCACTTAATTTTATTTAAAATTTTTTTAAACGGGTTGAGGGGGAGGGGTAGGGGGTCTTAAATTAAAAAGGGAGCGAGGTAGGGGGTGGGGTGGTATCAGGAGGGACGGGGGATTTCAATGCACAGCAAACAGAAATGATGATGGACCACCCACTTGCCATAATTCACATGCACCTGTGGTCACACCTGGTTTCACACAATCTGTTATATGAATTTGAAATGATAAATCAACTGATTGTAAGTGCAGAATCATTCTGTTGGCCACTTCCATGGCATTTTAAAGGGAAATTTGGAAAGCTACTGAGTGTAACCTTTTATCAAATCAATTTTTTGCATTCCTGTCTCAGTTCACCCTTTGAAGGATGTGTTGAATTATTTAACTTAATGAGCAAATTTGCAGGTTCGTTTTCTTTGTCCCTCTGTCAGGGTCCGTCTCTCTCTCTCTCTCTCTCTCTCTCTCTCTCTCTCTCTCTCTCTCTCTCTCTCTCTCTCTCTCTCTCTCTCTCTCTCTCTCTCTCTCTCACTCACTCACTCACTCACTCACTCACTCACTCACTCACTCACTCACTCACTCACTCACTCACTCACTCACTCACTCACTCTCTCTCTCTCTCTCTCTCCCTCTCTCTCTCCCTCCCTCCCTCCTTCTCCAGACACAATATACAACTGTTGTGCATGAATGTGTGTGTGTGTGTGTGTTTAAATCAGAGCAGAGAAGGGGAGTGGAGGAAATAGTGGAGGTAGCGGTGGTGGGGGGATGACAGGTCTGAGGTGTGTAGCTGACAGATGACTGAACATAACCTCGCATGACCTCATTACTGAAATGATGCCAGAAGGGACACACGCGTTTGTAAGGGGGCCTGGGTGGGGGTTGCACACACTAGCCGAAGGACAAGGAGATGGTTTGATACAGCAAGCGAGAGGAAGTAGGCGGGCACTGTGATTGAACATGAGAAAGAGAGAGAGAGAGGGAGGGGGGGGGGGGGGAGGGGGGTTGAGAGCAGAGAGAGAGGGTGAGAATAAGAAAGAAAGAGCGAGACAGATCAAATCAAATCAAATCAAATAATAATCAAATTTTATTTTTCGAGGGTTGGGGCATAAGCAATACAACGAGCTTTTTTTCAACCAGCCCTCACCCAGAGAGGGGACTAATCTAATCACATATTTACACGGATATTAACCAGGGGCGGACGAGGGGGGGGGGGGGCACAGGGGGCACGTGCCCCCCCCCCCCCCCGAAAAAAAAAAGAAGAAAAAAAAAAGAAGAAGAAAAAAAAAAGATTTTTCTATGCTGATTTTATGACCATT
>NC_090254.1:23949056-23971556 GCF_037325665.1 Littorina saxatilis
ACACACACACACACACACACACACACACACACACACACAAAGACAAACAGACAGACAGAGACGGACAGACTGAGACAGGAAGCCAAATCAGAGACTGAGACCAACAGACAAACAGACAGAGACGGACAGACTGAGACAGGAAGCCAAATCAGAGACTGAGACAGACAGACAGACAGACAGACAGAGACGGACAGACTGAGACAGGAAGCCAAATCAGAGACTGAGACAGACAGACAGACAGACAGAGACGGACAGACTGAGACAGGAAGCCAAATCAGAGACTGAGACCAACAGACAAACAGACAGAGACGGACAGACTGAGACAGGAAGCCAAATCAGAGACTGAGACAGACAGAAACAGACAGACAGAGACGGACAGACTGAGACAGGAAGCCAAATCAGAGACTGAGACAGACAAACAGAGACGGACAGACTGAGACAGGAAGCCAAATCAGAGACTGAGACAGACAGACAAACAGACAGACAGAGACGGACAGACTGAGACAGGAAGCCAAATCAGAGACTGAGACAGACAGACGAACAGACAGACAGAGACGGACAGACTGAGACAGGAAGCCAAATCAGAGACTGAGACCAACAGAAACAGACAGCTACAAAGTAAGTCTAAATGCGTTTGAACCTAACCAACTCTCATTTCATGCTGCAAACATCAGCTCCACAAAAAAACTACAGACCATTTCATCCCTGGTCCGAACAATGAAAAAAATCTTATCGTCTGCAGCCAGTCTTCTTAAACCAGTGCAAGACCAAGATAAGACAAAGGCGCTGCATCTGTCTAATCCGATCAGGGTTCGATCCTCTTTACAGAAGCTCCTTCGCCAGCCAAGGTCAAAGAATAAAGCAGCAAGCCCTGATTTCTCGCCAGGGTCGATATGCGATTGAGTTCAACTACTATCGACAGAATGATTCGGGGTTAACTGCTATACAAGAAACATGAGAGGCATGGACGGGCTAAGAAAGACATGTTGGTGGGCACTGTTTCCACCAAATGTTTGTGGAAACGTCATAAGGTGTGGCGTAAAAAAGTATGTAGGTGCTGGCGCTGTTTTTACCAAATAATTGTGGAAACATCAAAGGCATGGCGTAAAAAAGTACGTGGTATGCGGCTGCTGTTTTCACCAGACGTGTGTTAGTGGCAGCCGTCGCCCGTGTGTACACGCAAGCACAATACCAAGTGTGCACGAAAAAGATCCTGTAATCCATGTCAGAGTTCGGTGGGTTATAGAAACACGAAAATATCCAGCATGCTTCCTCCGAAAGCGGCGTATGGCTGCCTTAATGGCGGGGTAAAAACGGTCATACACGTAAAAGCCGTGGGAGTTTCAGCCCATGAACGAACAAACAAACAAAGTTAATGCTTTGAGCTTGATTTATTGTTTATCAAAACAAATTCTAGCTATCTCAATAAATGTAGGCACCATTTCGCTAAAATGTTTGTTGGTGTTGTGTTTTTCTCCCCAGAGGTTACTGGATTGAAACCAACTACTGTTATTGTCCAATTGCACGAAGTATGAAAAGTCAATATACCACTCTCCACCCTAACCCCCCACCCCCCCCCCACCCCACCTTCATCCCCCTCCCTTCACTTACCACCCCTTCCTGTATGACTATGAGTAATTGCTTGCCTTGACACATCCAAGTAACAATAACAAGTGGTCTCAGCCACACGAAAGAGAGAAATAAAATCACAAACTGTAAGAAAGAACAAGTCGCGTAAGGCGAAAATACAACATTTAGTCAAGTAGCTGTCGAACTCACAGAATGAAACTGAACGCAATGCAACGCAGCAAGACCGTATACTCGTAGCATCGTCAGTCCACCGCTCATGGCAAAGGCAGTGAAATTGACAAGAAGAGCGGGGTAGTAGTTGCGCTGAGAAGGATAGCACGCTTTTCTGTACCTCTCTTCGTTTTAACTTTCTGAGCGTGTTTTCAATCCAAACATATCATATCTATTATGTTTTTGGAATCAGGAACCGACAAGGAATAAGATGAAAGTGTTTTTAAATTGATTTCGAAAATTTAATTTTGATCATAAATTTTATATTTTTAATTTTCAGAGCTTGTTTTTAATCCAAATATAACATATTTATATGTTTTTGGAATCAGAAAATGATGGAGAATAAGATGAACGTAAATTTGGATCGTTTTATAAATTTTTTTGTTTTTACAATTTTCAGATTTTTAATGACCAAAGTCATCAATTAATTTTTAAGCTACCAAGCTGAAATGCAATACCGAAGTCCGGGCTTCGTCGGAGATTACTTGACCAAAATTTAAACCAATTTGGTTGAAAAATGAGAGCGTGACAGTGCCGCCTCAACTTTCACGAAAAGCCGGATATGACGTCATCAAAGACATTTATCAAAAAAATGAAAAAACGTCTGAGGATATCATACCCAGGAACTCTCATGTCAAATTTCATAAAGATCGGTCCAGTAGTTTACTCTGAATCGCTCTACACACACACACGCACAGACAGACACACACACAGACACACATACACCACGACCCTCTAGTCAGTCGGCTAAGGACCGTTTTGGTTACTTTTTGGCGTCACGTTAGCAAACACTTTTTTCTGATAGATTTTAACACCACAACACTAAATCGAAAGTTTTGGGGCAATATTCCAAACCACCGGTGAGAAAAACGTTGGTTTGTGTGTATGTTTTCCTTCTTTGGCGTTACTATTCTTGTTTTGAGGGTTGGGTTCATAAAACGGACATAAAACTTAAACCGCTTGACAGAAAGTATATAACTGTAAATCATTCGAAAAGGAAGGCATTCATGTACACGTTTGTGCCACTTAAAATGACGTCATTATCTGTTTGTTTTTGTGAAATTGACAAGAAGAGCGGGGTAGTAGTTGCGCTGAGAAGGATAGCACACTTTTCTGTACCTCTCTTCGTTTTAACTTTCTGAGCGTGTTTTTAATCCAAACATATCATATATATATGTTTTTGGAATCAGGAACCGACAAGGAATAAGATGAAAGTGTTTTAAAATTGATTTCGAAAATTTAATTTTGATAATAATTTTTAAATTTTTAATTTTTAAAGCTTGTTGTTAATCCAAATATAACATATTTATATGTTTTTGGAATCAGAAAATGATGGACAATACGATGAACGTAAATTTGGATCGTTTTATAAAAAAAAATATTTTTTTTACAATTTTCAGATTTTTAATGACCAAAGTCATCAATTAATTTTTAAGCCACCAAACTGAAATGCAATACCGAAGTCTGGGCTTTGTCAAAAATTACTTGACCAAAATTTCAACCAATTTGGTTGAAAAATGAGAGCGTGACAGTGCTGCCTCAACTTTCACGAAAAGCCGGATATGACGTCATCAAATACATTTATCAAAAAACTGAAAAAAACGTCTGGGGATATCATACCCAGGAACTCTCATGTCAAATTTCATAAAGATCGGTCCAGTAGTTTAGTCTAAATCGCTCTACACACACACACACACACAGAGACACACACACACACACACACACATACTCATACACCACGACCCTCGTCTCGATTCCCCGCTCTACGTTAAAACATTTAGTCAAAACTTGACTAAATGTAAAAAGGGGGAATAATTGCAATCACACACACACACACACACACACACACACACACACACGCACACACACACGCACGCACTCATACATACACACACACACACGCGCGCGCGCACGCACGCACGCACGCACGCACATACACACACACACACACACACACACACACACACACACACACACACACAAACATACCGACAAAATGACAGACATACACACAGTGAGACAAACCGACACAGAAACCCCCACACATGCACGCACGCACTTATGTACGCAAACAAAGACTCGGACGTAGAGATGCTTATAGAGAAACACTTACGCAACCAAAAAAACACGCACACAAACACACAGACAGACAAACTTCATTCTTGGTAGAGAAATGCATTTCTTTCTGCATTGCTTTCTCTTTAAGTGCACCTACCTCGCAGAGAGAGAGAGAGAGAGAGAGAGAGAGAGAGAGAGAGAGAGAGAGAGAGAGAGAGAGAGAGAGAGAGAGAGAGAGAGAGAGAGAGAGAGAGAGAGAGAGAGAGTGAGAGAGACACACAGACAGACAGACAGACAAAGACACAGAGAGAAAGAGATAGACAGACAGAGGGAGAGACAAACAGACGAACACACAGACAGACATAGACAAACACACAAACAAAGACACACAGACAGACTTCACTATTGTATGTGCAAGTAATTTTGTTAAACCACACGTTACGTTCACCACTGAACGTGAAACCATGTAAAACGTTACTATCTCAGATAACGGCACTGACGCTACCGGAAATAGAATTTATCAGTGAAATTCTACCATCAATTTAGTAATCGATGCGATGTAAATTATCCTAAAACTGTGGTATGATCACGACATCGTTTAACATTTAGGATCAAATGGTGTCAATGTGTACACAATGCACTAATCACAGACAACAGTTATACACTTTACGTACATGTAACTCTCCAACTGACATTGTCTGCCACTTGAAACAAATGACTTTCGAAGGAAAATTAACTCCAATATATAAATATTATGTATGATTTTTAATAATTACTTGCACTTTTTGAAAATAAAGCTTTTTCTACGATAAGGTGTTTACCCCCTAAATGTATAAGTCATCCGGTAGAAAAACCGGAAGTATCGTGTACTAAGCATATGTATATGTTTAAAAAGTTAATTGTGTTAATGTAGAACATCTTGCCTATGTATATGTTTAGGTTTTGAATACTTTAGGGGAAAACCATAGCCATTATTCATTCATCTTCAACTAACACCCCTAATCTCAGGGCACATTTTGTTAGTGGGGGTAGGGTTTCAATCAGTCAAAAATCACTTTCATTCAATATTTTCTGCCATTTCAAATACATACACGTAATTGCACAATTTCTTGAATTTTAAGATGCTTTAACTGACTATACCAAGAAAACCTGCACTTTTTGTAGAATTAGTTTTTTGTCCATGATTTATGTTTAAAAATGTCAATTTTTACGACAAAAAATGCTAACGGTTGCCTCACCAGAGGACACGTACCAACGACGTGAATCGTGTCTGCCAATTAAAATGCATATATTTTGAAATAAGGGGAATCATAACATATTTCACTGTAAAGTGTCTCACTCTAATACCTTCTGGGTTCATTGTGTATTTGGTTAAGTGAATTGCAGATAAGTTTTTTTTGAAAATGAGAGCTATACATATATGTTATTAAAACTGAAACTGGTGGAGTGAAAAACAGACCTGTTTTGAAGAAGTCGTACTAAAATCATTTATGGGCTTGAACTTCACAGTTTGCGTGTTATCTTTTAAAGAAACCCCGTTTTCATCACTAACAATGACCTAATTTACACATACATATCGGTCGGTCATAGTCGCGTTTTTGTTAGAGAGGTAGTGTACAAAATGTCGTTTTGTACGTTTAAATTACATGTCGATTATTTTAGTCATATATCAATCAATAAATAAATGCGCATACTTTTATTAAACGTTACTTTCACTTTAAGATCGCTTCTAACATTTAGTATAATTTCTGACAAATGCACGCTATGTAATAAATTGATAATATTATGGACGCCATGTGGTAAAACCGGAAGTTGAATTATTTTGCGATAGCAAAATCCTTTTACAATGATCACTTTCCTTTTATATTAAGCTGATCTTTAACGTTATGGGTAAAAATCTAACAGATTGAACCAAATTATCCTTTTTCAAGCCTGTGTATGTGTAAACTCTTTTTTGCTTCGACCCTGTTCGGTTTTCGGAGTTGATTCAAAATCATCCATTATGTATCTTATGTGACTGTTGTTTTCCTCGGTAAATTAACAATTGTTGATGTAAAATAATTCTAGCTGTGAGAATAAACAATTTTCAAGATGTTTTTGATTGCGGTTTCAACCAGGCGTTCAGTTAGCTATACATATCGATTGAGAAAATGGCATTTCCTGTTTTGTCGTCCGCATGTTATAAAGATGTTGTTAAAAATAAAACTGTGTATACGAATTAGGCATTTTACTTGCTGTCTGATGGCAAAAATCTTTAGCTTTCGTTTAAGGTATAATTTGCTTATATCCGTATGCAGTCAAGCGGTACATGACGGTTTTTTGTAACCTACCCCCTGCGTCATGGCTGCATTTTTGCAGAAAATGGGTCATGTTACAAAAACGCTTCTCATTCTTAGGTGGTTGGGTTTAGCCATTTGTCGTTTACCGAACTGTGGCTGCAAATAAAACGAACTTTCCAAAAAACATAATATCTAATGTGACCACCAAAAGTAACCTTTTCACTATAGCCAGCCAGGTGACTACTCGTCTCGATTCCCCCTCTATGTTAAAACATTTATTCAAAACTTTTTTTTTTTTTTTTTTTTTTAATTCTTGTTTACTATTGTTTATTATGAACGTTTTAATGTTTTATTTTACTCTAATAATTTTTTTTTTTTTTCCCCTTACACCTGTTCCTTGTCCCGGTGTGCTCTCACGCCGCCCCGTCCCTGCACTCACTGCTCCATCCACATCTGAATTTCGTTCGGCTGCCAGACTTGTCGATTTTACAGACGCTCCAGGGAGGGATGTCGGGTCGTTGCGGTAGGCTACCCTCGGAAGATGACACTGCACTTCTGCTGAGTCACTTCGACGGTGTTCAGTAGTGGGTCTGTCCCGAGCTAACGGACGCAGCCCACTACCTACTATGCCCCCTACTAACGACATTGACTGCTAAGTCGCGGAGCCAGACTGAGTGAGGGTCCCCTCCAGAGAGCAGACCGCCACCACGTCCCTCCGTCGACCCCCCAGAACGTCACACGTTGAAGACTGACAGCAGAAGTACTATTCAGGGAAGGATGGAACAGGAACACTGAGACCAAGGTCACCATGAGAGCTCCGGGCATGACTAACTTGACTAAATGTAAAAAGGAGTAGAACAAGAAGACTGAATGCTCATATGACTCACCTTCGTTGTTTGTAAAATGAATAACAAAATTATTTACAGCTCTTGTTCCATAAACGTTCCAGAAATTGATAATTTTCGCCTCACTGACCTCAACTCGACACACTTGTCAACTTACAATCTGAACAAGATCCACCAGAGTAGCATGTGGTCAACTCTAGAGGTCATTAATTAAACCCTAAAAATGCCTGAAGTTTCAAAGATCTAGCTTCATAAAGTGTTCAAGAACATGATTGCTCAGGTGAGTCAAAAATGAATCTTACCTCTCCCCCCAAATCGGCATATGCTGCCTGAATGGCAGGATAAAAACGGTCATACACGTAAAAATCCACTCGTGCAAAACACATGAGTGAACGTGGGAGTTTCAGCCCTTGAACGAAAAAGAAAAAGAAAAAGAAAAAGAAGAAGAATGTTACCTCCAGCAGGACCAGCCGCACTCTCTCCTCCTGTCTTCCCGTCACCATCCACGGGAGCTGATGACGTCACGCCCAGACTCGAACCCTCGACGCCCGAAGAGTCAACGACTATAGATGCAATTTGCTCTTTCGCATCTGCAATAGTCTTCTGAAACTGAACCCAGTAAGGCGACATCAAGCCGACTCTTCTGCTTGGAACCTGGGCTGAAACGGGCCTGGTGGGAACAACCCGAGAACCCTGTTCAGCTTGAGATCTTGAACCCTCTGTGCGTTGGTCAGTGGAGCTGCGCGAGTGTTGAGGCCTCTTGCGGCTTTTAGACGAAGCGTGAGCGGTGCGAGGTCGACTGGAGTTGTTGTTGACGTTCCCAGCGATGAAGTCATCATCATTCTGTTCATGATCCTTGAGCAGAACGTCCAAAGGGATTTCAAGGGGAAGGAGAAAACTCTTCTGCCTTCTTTGCATCAGGGTAGGGTTGGCGGTCTCAGATCTTTGCGGTGAGATGAGGGAACACCCGCTTCTCGGAGAGGTGTAAGACTGTGAATCCGAGACGTTCCATTCTGACTTGTTGGTAAAGCTGACTACAGCGCCCCCTACATTGTTGTCTCCGAACTCCTCCTCTTCATCATCTTCATCATCATCGTTGTCGTCGTCATAAGCGTCTGCCCAAACACAGTCCATTGCCCAAACCATCTCCAGTTCTTCTTCCGTGTCCATCTGAAATAATGAAAATCTTCATTCTAAGACCCAAATTTATGACTTCCCAACTATTAAGACTTTGCTTTTCAGACTTTCTATTCATAACCTCTGTAAGTAAGTTAACCACCATTTGAAGACACTACTTTTTAAAACCTGATTTTCTCAAATTTTCGAAGGTCTTTGTTTGTTTGTTTGTTTGCTTAACGCCCAGCCGACCACGAAGGGCCATATCAGGGCGGTGCTGCTTTGACATATAACGTGCGCCACACACAAGACAGAAGTCGCAGCACAGGCTTCATGTCTCACCCAGTCACATTATTCTGACACCGGACCAACCTGTCCTAGCACTAACCCCATAATGCCAGACGCCAGGCGGAGCAGCCACTAGATTGCCAATTTAAAAGTCTTAGGTATGACCCGGCCGGGGTTCGAACCCACGACCTCCCGATCACGGGGCGGACGCCTTACCACTAGGCCAACCGTGCCGGTTTCGAAGGTCTTAAAAGGTGGTTTCACTCACTTGAAAATTAAAGGGAAACCCCCCTTCAAGACGTCAAAAAATCAACAATATTTTCCTTTTTCCTCTGTATAATTCACCTTCCCATAGGGAACGTTAATTTAGTCCATAACGATCACTTTTGGCGGGTTCCTTCGGTGGACATTATAGACAGGCTCAACTGTACACATACAGTACAACAAACACAACTCACATCATCGTCGTCGTCAGCGGCAAAGTCGTCACACTCTGGCAGGTTGCCACAGTCGCTGCCACAGGCGTTGGACGTTTCCCCATCACTGCCGCTCCCAGCTGCTGCCTCTTCTTCCTTCACTTTGTTCAGAACATCACCCAGACAGTCATCAAAATCGTCATCATCGTCGTCGTTGTCATCGTTGTCGGAGCTGCATGTGGCTGCCAGGGAGGGGGTTGCAGGGAAGGCAGGAGTAGACTCCCTCACCTGCACAAACCAAAGAACAAAATCAAAACTTGACCAAATGTTAAAATGGTTGCCTTGAAATGTTGTAGTATGCTGCCTGAATGGCGGGGTAAAAACGGTCATACACCTGAAAACCACTTGCGCAAAAACATGAGTGAACGAGGGAGTTACAGCCCATGAACGAAGAACAAGAAGACAAGTAGTTCTAGAGTCAAGCCTCAGCACAGCCTATAAGCGCAGACACATTAAGTGCATTATCAAACACAAGTTATCAACAACCATTACTTGCACTCAATGCGCTGTGATACATGGGCACTTTAGGCTTTCCCCATAGCCGATGTTCCTAAAAATAGAATGGGTAATTCTGAGAAAGTGTTCAAGGGATCTTCCACACACTACTCAAAAGGCAAGGAACGAAGAAGTATGAAGGAAATAAAAGAAGGGTTTACAAAAAAAGGAGAGTTGAGAAATAAAAAGAACAATTACATACGTTTGTACAAGATTGGTTGGTTAAATTTGCTGCAAGATTCGAACCCGACCTACCCGGATTTGCGTTCTGGCGCGCTACTGACATTGCTAACAGGGGGGGAAAAAGAGGAATTTTTCACTCCGAGTTATTCGTGAGTTCTTGGGCATGGGATCCGTTACCGACTCATCGCTTCCTGAGCAGCTCACTTCGAGGTATGTGTGCTCACTCTCTATCGATCTGACTGTTCAAGTTGCCTGAACTTGATGACTGCCCTAACTCACCCGTTCACTCTGTACATGTATTTTGGAAAGCAAAATCAAATAGCACTGACATCCAGCCTGACCGCCATAATGTTGGCACTACTTACACTGCAAGGCGTTGACCAATCACCAAAGGGAACTAAAGTCCTTTCACAAGAAAGATTGCCGTACCAAGAATTCCCTCTTGATTTGAAAAATGTAATAGTTTTTGTGTGCTGTGCACGTGGTGATGCCCCATGGTTTGTTTATTATATAAAGGGAAGTAACTAGTTGCAAGAAAGTTTGGACAGAGACAATAAGGAGTGTTGAAAGCTTGTAAGATGATAGGCTTGTAACGTACATAATTGTATGACCCTTCTTTGAAGAAAAAAAGTATGTATACAGATTCATGTACACGTACAAGATCCCACTTTTCCAGCGGAAGTCTGGGGACTTGAAAACATATGGATACCTGGTACCCACACCCCTTGGGGGCAGGATAGGTCAGTTGGTAGAGCAGGGACGGACACGGGTTAACTTTTCGTGCAGACTCAGAGACGGTATCCATGTCCCACCCCCATGTAACCACAGTCGCACGTAAAAGACCTCGGTCATTCTGCCATAAGTGCAGGTGGCTGATTACACCTAAACACGCGGATACCTGGGTAGCGCGCCTCTGTTGCTGCTAGCTTTCCACTGGGAGGAAGCAACCCGAATTTTCCAGCATTGGGATAATAGAGTATATACAAAGACAAAATAATTGAAAAAAGACAACATCATGATGGCCACGTGGCAGGGATAAAAACAGCATTCAGGAACCCAGAAGAAGACAGATGCGTATTCACCATGGACATAACAATCAGACCCCACCTCGAGTACGGCTCCACAGCGTGGTCAACCTCAGCCAAGACAAACCTGCAGACCCTCGACCGTGTGAAAAACCAGGCCCTCCGACTCATCACTGGTGCAATGAAATCCACGCCCATCAAGGAAATGGAGAAGCTTACCACCATCCAACCCCTCTGTCAGAGAAGAGAAGCCAAGACTATGGTACAGGCCGAGAAGCTCAAGTGCCTACCCGACCACCCCATGAAGCACAGACTGAGCAACCTCACCAAGAACCGGCTCAAACGGAGCAGTTTTGTACACGAGAGCAAGAGACTTTCTCGACAGTACAGGGAAGTCCTCCCACAGAACACTCTACCTCTGACTCAAGAAGAAGAGGAAACCCCCAAAGCAACAGAGAAACCAGGCATCCAGATCTGCACCAGTGTTCCACATTTTACCTCAGGAGAAGATCAGAATGACACAGCTCGACAGGCACTCACCTTAGTCCTGATCGACGAACAGTACCCAAAAGAGGCGTGGATCCATGTATACACCGATGGATCAGCAACTAACGCCGTGCTCAATGGAGGTGCTGGCATTCTGATCCAGTTCCCTGGGGGACATACAGCTACATCCAGCGTTGCCACTGGCAAACACTGCACAAACTATAAAGCAGAAGCAGAAGCTCTCATGCAGGCCGCCTCCTTGGTTCAGGACTCCGCAGACCCTTGCTACCAAGTTGTCTTCCTCTCGGACGCCCTTTCAGTCCTTCAGGCCCTAGAGAACGACAAACTCCCACAGCTGGCCAAAGCATTACAGATGGTCAGACAAACCAGAAGAGTTGTCCTCCAGTGGATACCAGCACACTGTGGGATACCAGGAAATGAAAGGGCAGATGAGCTGGCGAAAAAAGGAGCCGTGGAAGATCAACCCGAAAACACTGTCAGCTTTAGTGAGCAGAAGACAATCATCAAGGCATTGATGAGGCCAAGGACAAACAGAGATGACTACCACACAATGTCCAGAGAGCAGCAAGTCAACCTCATCAGGCTGCGTACTGGCCACAACAGGCTCAATGCTCACATGAACCGAAAGTTCAAGCTGGCGCCATCACCAACCTGTGCCTGCGGTCAAGACCAAACAGCGGAACACATCTTACAGCGATGTCCCTTACTAGATGAGGAACAAAAAGAAGTGTGGCCGTCACCAACTCCCTTGCAGACCAAACTATACGGCAGTCGACAGGAGTTGGAGAAAACGACAACATTTATCACCAGTGCTGGACTGATCGTGTAACCTCTGCGAACGCCAAGAAGAAGAAGAAGAAGAAGACCATGGACATTTGTCCAATCTTCAAGAACAAATTATGTGCAGACCTGCTATTTTCCTTTACCCCTTTGTGAGTCCACACAATCACAAGACCAAGTTACCAAGGTACTGAAATCCATGTCAGAATTCGGTAGGTTACAGAAACACAAAATTACTAAGCAAGCATTCCCCCCGAAACAGAGTATGACTACCGGTACCGAAATGTTGGTGATAACAGTCATACACATCAGAGCTCGTTCATACCAAACAGGAGCTAGTGTAGGTGGGAGTTGGAGCAAACTCTTCTTCTTCTGTTTCTTTCATGGGCTGAAACTCCCACGTTCACTCATGTTTTGCATGAGTGGATTTTTACGTGTATGACCGTTTTTACCCCGCCATTCAGGCAGCATCACCGATTTGGGGGGAAGCATGCTGGGTATTTTCCTGTTTCCATGACCCACGGTATTTTCCTGTTTCCATGACCCACCAAACTCTGACATGGATTACAGGATCTTTTCTATGCGCACTTGGTCTTGTGCTTGCGTGTACACACGAAGGGGGATAAGGCACTAGCAGGTCTGCACATAAGATGACCTGGGAGATCGGAAAAATATCCACACTTAACCCACCAGGCGGCCGGGATTTGAACTCACGACCTTCCGATTAGGAGGCCGATGTCTTATCCATTACCCCCGTCGTTGCAGCATACACATTGCAGAAGAGGAAAAAGCAACCAACCTGCTGCACGAATTGAGCAGAGAAGGACAGGCTGTTGACGCTCAGTAGATTTTCGGGAGCGGAGTGACGCCAGGGTTTGACACCCGACGCCGTCTTGATGCATGCCGCGGGGTTCATGTATTGGTCGCTTGGACCTCTTCTGTTGGGTTTGGGTTTCGTTGTCATCACCTGCAATAGAAATCCATTTAAATAACCAGATTAGTATTTTCTTTATCACTATTTCATAGAAATCCATGTGTGATTGGTTCATTCTTGATCATCGATGGACCTGACAGCAACAAAGGTGTTTAGACCAGGGTTACAGTATTAAAGCAAGGTCTGTCACCACAACAAGAATTTGTAGAAGTTTGTCACGCGTACACACACCAGACACTTATCCCTTTGACATGCATGCAATCATCTACACACGTGTGCGCTCCACACTCACACACATACGAACACACATACATACACACAGACACAGAGAATTTCCATCCAGTCTCTCACAGGCCCACCACACTCCCACAGCACCAACCTTCCCTGCCCTCCTCGCAACACCACGCGTCCCCCCACATGGGTCCCTCGCTCTCACCCCTGTTCCCACCCCCCCCCCCCCCGACCCGGCCCCAACCACCACCATCTTCCTTCACAACCCCTCCCCTCGCTCATCACAACAAAATCACCCACCTCCAAATCAGTACATGACTTGTTCTTCCGGATCTCCCCAGAAGCACTGACAACGGTGAGCAGACCTGTGCTCAGTGATGCACGCCCGTCAGACGTCCACGCTGGTCGCACTGGCAAGGTGGTCTTGTCCACGCCCGCTGCTCTCTGGGGGAGACCACCCCTCTCAATGACCACAGCCCCAGGTGTCTGAGATGAGTCCAACCTGTTGAAGAAGGATGCGATGAAATGCCTTTTTTTCTTTCTTCTGTTTTTGGGACCTCAGCTGATTGCAGGTTGCTTCGATTCTATTTTTTGGTTAATCTTTCTCGCTTTCTCGCTCTCTCTCTCTTGTTTAATTTTTTTTTAAATGTTGTTGTTGCTCATGCATCCTTCTTCATTGGAATTTTTTGTGTGTTTCATTCAACTCCAAAATTCCATTCTCATAAACAATTACTCATGAAAGTGACGCTATGAAGCCATTCTTTTTTGCCAGCAAACTTGCTAGAATGGCCAAAAGAGGTTCGAGTGTCACGCAGTTCTTGGCGTTACCGTGACATTGTTCGACAATTCTCCTGAAGTAAGGGGAAAGTTAAGGCGATATGAAACTTGTTTCACCATTTTGTTGATTGCCGACACCAAGTGACATCCCTGAGAGGGGAAAAAATTTGAAAGACTCTGATCATCAGATCATAAAGACGAACTTCTTCTTTTTCTTCATCTGCGTTCTTCTTCTTCTTCTTCGTTCATGGGCTTAGACTCCCACGTTCACTCATGTTTTTAGCACGAGTGGATTTTTACGTGTATGACCGTTTTTACCCCGCCATTTAGGCAGCCATACGCCGCTTTCGGAGGAGTTCATCTGCGTTCAAGGGCTGAAACTCCCACGTACTCGTGTTCTCAGTTTTGCACGAGTGGGATTTTATGTGTATGGCCGTTTTTACCCCACCATTTAGGCAGCCACAACCTTCGGCTTGGGAGGCCGGCTCCTTCTCCACTCGGCCACTGCGCCCGTCATTAAGACAAACATAAATCAAGACCCCGAGCTCTTTAGCCAAACTTGCCACTTACCATTTAAGCCGACGAGGGTCTGGCAGCTCAGTGGAGGGTGTAGGTCTACGAGAGGTGAGGGGAGAACCGTATCGTGTGGGCATCACGTGGGGCACATACTGCATGGGCTGGGAATTGCAGTCACCCACCACCGGGCACCTGTAGACAGGAAGTGAAGAATCTAGTAACAGTCGTCATTAAGGTAAGCTTCTTCATCGTTGTCATTGTTATCTTCTTCCGTCCTTGTCGCTGTCTTTTTCGTCGTCCTCGTCGTGATCATTATCATCGTCGTCGTCATCATCATCACCATCACTATCATCATCATCATCATCATCATCATCATCTCCCCGCCACTAACAACAGCACGATCACCATATCTCAGCTGTGCTTTTGTCTCTATTGGAAGTACATGTACATACCAAACAGAGCAGCTCTTGTTACTTTATGCATCAGCCGTAACACCACCACCACGAACACCCCCCTCCACCTCCTTACCTAAGCTGTGTGGCATAGTTCGCAGCCTGCGTCAAGTGGGCAGGGACCACATGGTCCATGGAAGTTGCCGGTCTGTTGGGCATCACCCTGCCCTTCATGCCCCTCGGGGTCTTCCCCGGGCACTGTTGCCTAGCAATGCCAAATACGTCTGCCTTGCGCGCAACCATGTTGTCGATGCGATCCTCAAGCTCCATCAGGGCGGACTTGGTTCCTTGTGGCAGGAAGGTGTTCTTCGACACCACCTGAAGGCAGGGATTTTACAGGGAGAATTATTAGTGGCTGGGAGAGAATGCCTTGTGAGGATTTCTAGCGCTAAAGACAACTAAGGTCAACGTGCTTGTGAATGTTTCGTTTTGTCTTGAATCAAACACTGTCTGACCGCTACAAATAACACTAGGTCGACATGCTTGGGAAAGTTTAATTTAACAATGTCGGTCCGCTATAAAGACAACCAAGTTGACGTACTTCAATGTGAATGGGTTTTTTCCTTCTATAATTAAACGATCTAAATTAAAATGTGTTGCTTTTTGCGATGGTCGACAACCTTAACATACTCTTCCGTGCAAATCTGTAACATGTTTACTTTTTATCTACTACATGTATTGATAAAAGTTATACAAGCAACAGCACCGTCTGACCATTTTCGCTCTGCAGTCTCGTATGCTTTAATGTAGAAGCTGTTTCAAGGAGTTGAAGCATTAACTGCAGGTAATTCAGGTCGTCCTGAGTTCGGCAGTTTTACAGTTCCATCTTGTCTTATCAGAATATATCAATGCAGTGTAAAGACCCCACACTTTAAGACTCCCTCCCATTTAAGACCCTGCTTTTCGCGATTTTCTGTTCATAACCTCTGTAAATATGCCCCCATTTTAATCGATCAATCAATCAGTATGAGGCTTATATCGCGCGTATTCCGTGGGTACAGTTCTAAGCGCAGGGATTTATTTTTTTTTAAATATTTTTTTTATGCAATTTATATCGCGCACATATTCAAGGCGCAGGGATTTATTTATGCCGTGTGAGATGGAATTTTTTCACACAAAACATCACGCATTCACATCGACCAGCAGATCGCAGCCATTTTGGCGCATATCCTACTTTTCACGGCCTATTATTCCAAGTCACACGGGTATGTTTGTGGACATTTTTATCTATGCCTACACAATTTTGCCAGGAAAGACCTTTTCGTCAATCGTGGGATCTTTAACGTGCACACCCCAATGTAGTGTACACTCCCTCTTTAAGACCTGATTTTCTGAGATTGTTGAAGGTCTCAAAAGGGGTGTTGCACGTACTTTACTTATTATCATCACATCTTGTTTCCAGGCTTGTAGTGTCAGACAAGTTTCACAATCAGCTTCACTAAGCTCTCCCTGCCATTATCTTACAAAAATAATATAGTTATACCCCCCCCCCCCCTATTCCTAACCCCCATCACAAACTTTTTTTCATGCAATGACATTCAACAAAAGAAAACTGTAGTAGCGTTCTAGCGTCTGAGATTCTCATCTTAACTACAGATATGTGTAAACGTGCACACGCCAGAGTTCTTGTGCATTGAGTTTACGTATACTCGAGCTCAAGAAAAAGCAAACACTCAAAACAAGTCATTACTCAAACAATCAAGCAATCAATCCAAGCAACAACTGACAATAACACAACACAACACAACTGCGCATGTGCAAAGTCTCATCAACATCAACCCCACCCTCCTCCCTCCAAAATCTCTCTCTCTTCGTTCCCACCATCCCACCGTAGATAAATTTGGACCCATGTAAAACGTAACTGAAAAGAAATGTCGTTCTTTGCTATGGGCCAAAAGTTCTTTGGAGAAAAATTGTTTCCTGATGCTAATACTGGGTGTGAATTTTGCTCAACATAGCCCAAACAAGTGCAAACAAAAGCTGTGGAGGGGAACAAACAAAACCTGCGATTAGAAGATCACTTCAACACGACACATAGTTACCCCATAACCAGAGCACTGCGGTAAACTTTTCACTGGTTGTCGATTACCGTGCGCTAGCAACTTTCTCATCTCCAATGAAAGGGCCTGCCAAAGTGACCCCAAGAACAATGTAATACAAGAGGCGAAGCCTTCAAGGCTCGGGTACGAAACCAACAAACAGTAACACAAAGTCAATCATTTCATCACACATACACACACACAGTAAGCATAGGTGACACGGTGCAAGAGTGCGAGACACTAGATCTAGATCTGTCTGTCTGTAGCCTACTTACGGGGACACGACTGCCAGATGGCCAGATCGACACTGCACTTTCGACAGCGCTTCCTCGCGCAGACACTGGAAACACGCTGTGCAGATTAACCTGTAGGAAATCTCCTTTGGTATCTTCTTTATCTATTTTTCTGGAGCTACGAAACCGAACAATGTGAAATCGTCTTCTCCGAAAAGGCGAACTGCAGCTCGGTGATAACTGTATCTATACCACAATCCTTCACGCGATCTGACCTAACCTTGACCCCTGACCTGGTCTACATACCACACACGACACAAACCAGTCACCTGTTTTTACCCCCCCCCCAAAAAAAAAACCACCACCCGTTTTCTTTGGATACACACTTTAACTACATACGTGCCGACGAAATGTTGATCATTGCTTCAATACTTTGAAGCTGTTGCTTGAATAATAACCAGGTAAAATTTGTATTTCGGTGTTCAGTCAAATGTTAAAGTTTCTACCACAGACATACATACATACATACATACGCACGCACGCACAGACAGACAAAAGTTAGCATCGCATAGGCTACACTTACGTGAGCCAAAAAACAGAAATGAGGATTGAAAATGACCAAAAAGGAGAACAAAAAGGTTTCAAAACAAGGGGCAAAAAAAAGTCAAGCTGTTGTTTTTTTAATCCCGGAAAGCCGCATGACCGTCGTGCTCTTTAGAGCTGTATTCCGGAACGAAATGCAATATCGGATTTATTTTGGGTCTCAAACACACAACAAAATCAGCTCCAAATCACATGAAGTTAGATACATTCTTGCTGGCATGTATACTCAGTACTATACCATTACCTGGCAACTACATCATTTCCATGTCAAAATCAAACCCAAGAACTCGAAAGAAAAAAGATGATGCTGTTAAGAGATCCATAACGATTCAACCCTTTGCCCTACATTCTCTGCAAAGCAGCAAACTAAACTTGACAATTTTCACCGTCATTATTTTTTTTTATCTGTGTTACAATAACCATCGCATTTTACCATTATGAATTTCAGCTTGTGTCTCTGAACAACATTGCTTTGTGTTCAAATTTCCGTGAGCATTTTTATTAAAATTCCTAATTGTAACTGTTTTCAATGCATGTAACTTATTAACTTATCCATTTTTGTACACCGCGATTACCTCTGGTGAGAACGGAGGATTAATAAGTGTTCATCAGTATCATTACTATCATCACTAATAACAGTATCATTATCATTACTATCATCACTAATATCAGTATCATTATCATTACTTTTTTTTTTTTTTTATATTTGCCAAGCACATCATTGTGGGGCTTTTAATCAAAAAATATTCAAGCATCCATCTACAACGTATCCTCATTCATCCTTCAACATTTACACAATACTGAAATATCTCAATGCTAATTCATATCCTAACATCACATTCAAATCAATAGGTCTACCATATCTATACTTACTGATACACATTTTTGAAATGAGCAAAATATGATTAATAATTTTGTTTATGGGGGTTTGCACTTCTGGAGAGTATCCAAACAATACATCTTTTTCTGTTAATATAATATTTTCTCCCGTATTAACAAATATACATCTTCTAACATTTTCCCAAAACAATTTCATTTTGCTACATTTCCAAAAGAAGTGTTCAATATAATCAATTTCATTACAAAGACTACATAAACTATTTTCTTTTAACTTCATTTTATGCAATAAAATATTTGTGGGATAAATATTATGTAAAATTTTCCATTGGAGTAACTTTAATCTTTCTTCGCTTGTACATGCACTTGCCAGGACCCAATACTTTTCGTCAATGCAAATGTTATATTTGTGGGACCAAAATTTTACAGCGCAGGGTTCACTGGCTTTGGATTGCGTTAATATCGCACGAAATTTCTTCGGGGAAGGGTTATTTAGCATGCCCTGAAAACAGGTCGCAGGATGCTCGTCACCCGCGTCTGTGTTGTCCCGCAGTGCTCGCGCGCAGAGGGCCGTGTGCAAAGCGTTGTACTCAAACAGCCTTGTGGCGCTATATCCGACAATGGCACAAATATGTTGAAATGACACAATATTTTCGTCTATCCATACATCACGTACACAATTCACACCGGCTTCAATCCATTTATCAAAACACAACACATTCTTTCTAAAAATAATATCTGCATTATTCCACAAACATTGATCAAGAATACTTTCTTTTTGAACAGGAAATAAATATCTGTTCTCAATCCATATTTTTAAAACTTGTTGCCAAAATTTTGATTTAACTCTGGTCAGACCAATAAACTGTTTTGGTTTGGCAGTTGATTTAAAGCAGCACAGCTGGCTTCCGAGAACCTCATAATAATGTCTTGGGATCAATTGCCAATTTGCAAAATCGGTTTGTTGTAACCTGGCTGCCCAACATAACAAAAAGGATGTCTGCATATCATGCATATTTATCATGTTAATATCATTATCATTACTATCATCACTAATATCAGTATCATTATCATGCATGGTCATTAATATCAGTATGACTGGTTGGTCCGGTGTCAGAATAATGTGACTGGGTGAGACATGAAGCCTGTGTTGCGACTTCTGTCTTGTGTGTGGCGCACATTAAATGTCAAAGCAGCACCGCCCTGATATCACCCTTCGTGGTGGACTGGGCGTTAAGCAAACAAACAAACAAACAAACAAAAATATCAGTATATTTTTGCGCAAATTCTTCAGTCATTAATTTAACCAGTTGCAGCACATGTTTGACTTTTCACCAATATGTTATCCCTCATCCAAATTGGAGGGATCGGAAAAATAAAACTGAACTAGTACAAGTCAGTACAATGACCATAATTATTAACACCATGTAGCAAACTGTGAACGTATGCACCCACAACAAGCAACAACTTTCAACATGTTCTTTCCTCTGTTGACCCTACCCTTCCTGCTGAGAGACAGAAATGGCCAAACTCTATGTTTTTCACCGACAAACAGCTTTGGCCATACTCCATCTGTACAAAAAGAGATGATTTGTCCAAGACGTTTACTTGGTGTCTTTCATATATAACATTCTGAGATCTCTCTCTCTCTCTCTCTCTCTCTCTCTCTCTCTCTCTCTCTCTCTCTCTCTCTCTCTCTCTCTCTCTCTCTCTCTCTCTCTCTCTCTCTCTCTCATGCTTGCATCTGCTCTCTCTCTCTCTCTCTCTCTCTCTCTCTCTCTCTCTCTCTCTCTCTCTCTCTTTAAGATTAACTTTAAAAGACATTTATAGAAAAAAGAATCATTGTTAGTTAGCAGAAACAGGGCAGAATGGCTGCTCTCGATTTTGGAAAAGAAAGGTGTTTGCTTAAAGCAAAGAATATGACTCTGATACTCAGTCATAGTTTTCAGCCACTACAGAAAGTTACAGAATGCTCTCTCTCACACACACACACACACCCACACACACACTTACATTTATCACTTCCCCTGAATTCACACCCCCCCCCCCCCCCGATCCTACCCTCCTTCCACCCCCATCCCCTCTCCCTCCCCAATCTCACAACACATCTTTCTTACCTTTCCCACTTTCTTGGGCCGTTTTTTCTTCTTCATCGCTTCCTGGCTCTGTTGTGGTGCCTGTTGCTGCTGCTGGCTTGCAGTGGAGCTTCTGTCGTCGTTTTGATCGCCTTTCTCCTCACCCTGGCCTTGCTTGTTATCGCCGTTGTCGTCGCTGTCGTCGCCCGCCTTCTGGTCCTGTAGTGACAAGTTCTGCTGGGGATAGAAGACCGACTTCTTGCTGGGGTTGTAGGTGGACGTGCCCCACTTGTGTTTAGCGCAATAGCTGAAACCAGAAAGGTACCATTAACTATTTACAGTGTTACCTGCGATGTGAGGACAACTCCCAACATAGGACACCTTTTGTTGTCCCATTGCTCACCGTCTTCACCAAACTGGTGTCAAACCTTACTCTTGTTCCAGCGTCCCCCCGACATCCCCAGAACTATTGACAATTCTTACCTTTTACAGATGTCCGTCCATGGACCTGAAATAGTACTGCTCGACTTGGGGTTGAACCTGTAGCTGTCCAACATCTATGTTTTGCTATCAATACCCCCCGTATGCAAGGTTATTCAGCCTAAAGAACTCTCACACACATACACAAAATAATATAGTTACGGTAGCGTACAGTACACTGTACATCCTAGAAAATACCCTTGGCGTATCTCGTCTTCCGTTTTAGGTAGGAACCTAATGTTTTGCAAGGACCGTGTGTCACGCATTTCAAAGGTACACAACAACTTTCAGCTCAGGCGAACGATACACACCAGAGATCTAAGTACAGACAGGATTTAGTTAGCTCGGATGTTTATGAAGCTAGACCTTTGAAACTGTGCACACTTCTGGGGTTTGATGATCCTACGACATGATCCCGGTTTGGTTGTCTCTCGGTCAAACGGTGGGGTCGCAGTGACAAACAAACAAACAGACTGAATCCTAAACACACCTGTAAACGGCAAATAACAAGGAAACGATCAGTGCACGGGTGTTGGAACAGGGCACCATACGGTTGCTATGGCGACCTGCCGGTGTGATGGCACACAACATATAAATGAGACGGGACAAGAGTTAGGCCGTTAATCATTTTCCTATAACCGCAGTAACAGACATAATAAATCCTACCTCTGCAAACGGCAAATAACAAGGAAACGATCACTGCACAGGTGTTGGGACGGGGCACCATACGGTTGCGGTGACGACCTGCAGGTGTGATGGCACACAACAGAATACAGAATATTGTATTGCCCAAGTTTGGGAATTCGTTTTGACAGATGGGTTTTTTATATTTTTTATATATATATTTTTTTTAAATAAGATGAATTTCTCACCTCTTGCAGATGCCCATTAGCCAGGTGTCGATGGATCTAAAGTAGTATTGCTCGTCCTGGAAGGACTTGGGGTCGAACCTGTAGCTGTCAAACACCTGTACCTTGCCCTTGTTCCAGCGCGCCCCGATGGTTTTAGGCCCGTCCCCCAGCCACACTTCCACGTGCATCATGTTGTGACGCTGCTTCTTGCCTGGGGAGGAGGACAGTTTGACAATAAAAGAGGAAACACATACATATACATGTACATGTATCGACTTCGTCCTGGAATTTTGGTGTAGCTCATGGTAGACAGCTTTTCAGCAGATTAGGCCAAAACTGGTTATTTGTATTATGAAATAGTGTTTATATTTGTGTCTGGTACGGACAGAAAGACAAAAGAATGTTAAATCCTGTATTGTCCATCGTAATTTAGAGAATATTTTTCATTGAGAATTCTTCTTCTTCTTCTTCTGCGTTCGTGGGCTGAAACTCCCACGTACACTCGTGTTTTTTGCACGAGTGGAATTTTACGTGTATGACCGTTTTTTTTACCCCGCCATTTAGGCAGCCATACGCCGTTTTCGGAGGAAGCATGCTGGGTATTTTCGTGTTTCTATAAC
>NC_090254.1:23976556-23991556 GCF_037325665.1 Littorina saxatilis
CGACTATTGCAGTGGCAGGAGGGCTGGCGGACATAGCAGACCTAAACTATACCAACTCTTATGGATAGGTCTCTAGCACAGGATACGGGTGCATGAACACTCCGCGCACTTTCCCAATTTTGAAGCTTCCGCGCATGTGAAATTCCCGCGCGTGGTGTATATGTAAGATGCGCGCGTGTTTTAGCAAAATGTGATGTGAAACTAGCGCGCGTGTCTTTGCTCGGTCAAATGTGAGACATTGAGACATTAACAACTGACACTTGTATATCCATGAAAACTGACACTTGTATATCTATATATTGAACACGTCTTTATTACACAGACAAGTCGATAAAAACGAATGAAGACTTAAACCATGCGTATAAGAATATTTTGTTCACTTATTATATAACAGAAATTAAAGAAAAAATCCATGGCAGTGACAGTGACCGGCCGACAGTGACAGTGTGAGTCTGTGTGTCTGTGAGAGGGGTAAAAAAATGTGTCACAGTGGTCATTGCATTGTGAGTGGTTAGTGAACAGTCAATGAGCAGTCAGTGAAAAGTGCTAACCGTAGGGACTGTGAGTACGCGCGCAAGTTGTATGAGCCGAACCAGTAATTCGTGCGCGGAAGTTACAACCCGATATTGCGCGGAGCATACATGTATTTTACAAGCGCGGAATTTACATATGCGCGGAAATTACCGGCTGCGCAGGATACATGCGGGCGAGTATGAATGCGTGTGTCTGACCTTAACATGGTAGCATTTTTTCTATCTTTTCATTTTTTACATCACTCTTCATTCTTAAAGTTTTTAACAAGGTGGTCCTGAGATTTTAACATCTTTTCTTTCCTTTTTAAATAGTATATGAATTAAAGATTATACTCTTAACGGTCCCCCCCTAAGTAAGACAACGCATACGACCAGAATCTATCCTTCTACAAGGACTCTAGCATATACGTGTTATTATACCCCCACCCCCATCCTTATGGAGAGTGGGTCCCAGCATCGGGGGGATTGCCTGCTCGGCCTCACCCTACTCCTTTCCTCCTTCTTTTTATTTTTTTTAATTTTTTTTTATTTTTTTTATTTTTTATTTTTTTTTATTTTTATTTATTTATTTAATTTTTTTTTTTTTTTTTTTTTTTTTTTTAAATATCATATCAACCCAGTCCTGTCCTTAAGAGGCTGACAAACAATGCCTGTAGGACACAAATTCCCCAGAAAAAAAAAGACGTTAAGCTCTGTTTAGTGCAGTTCTGGCTTGCTCTAAAGATATCATTTGAAAAGCACTGTGTTCGCAGGGCTCCCCATAGAGCGCGTCTCTGCGTCCTATACGCACTAGAAGCCGAAATCACGTACTAGAAATTCATGGAGGGGGTCCCGGGACGCACTAAACCTACAAAGAGCGGGTCCCGGGACGCACTCAATTTCCTCTGTCGTGCGTCCCGTATACTCTTTTCAGACTTTAGTCGTCAGCTAAGTCAAAGTGCAAACACAAATTATCCCATTTTCACGCGGGAACAAAGTGTTCGTGTGTGTTGCATTTGACTTGGTATAGTTGAAGTGTCCTCCTCTAATATTCTGGTAATAAAAAAACCCAATTCATATCACAGTATTCGCGATCTCAATGCGTTATATGTAAATAGAGGGTTTAGGGACCCGGGACTCTTGGGACCCTCTTAAACTCTGCTAAGGGGGTCCATGGACCCTCTAAACATTAAAAGTCGGGGTCCCGGGACCCTCTAGGACAGGTGTCCGTGGGGAGCCCTGATTCGTTTGTATCAAAATTAATGTCCTACCTATTACTTCGACTGGCACGGCTGGCCTAGTGGGGCGGGGATATAGCTCAGTTGGTAGCGCGCTGGATTTGTATTCAGTTGGCCGCTGTCAGCGTGAGTTCGATCCCAGGTTCGGCGGAAATTTATTTCAGAGTCAACTTTGTGTGCAGACTCTCTTCGGTGTCCGAACTCCCCCCCGTGTACACTACATTGGGTGTGCACGTTAAAGATCCCACGATTGACAAAAGGGTCTTTCCTGGCAAAATTGCTTAGGCACAGTTAATAATTGTCTACCTATACCCGTGTGACTTGGAATAATAGGCCGTGAAAGGTAAATATGCGCCGAAATGGCTGCAATTACTGGCCGTATAAAATTTCATCTCACACGGCATCACTGCAGAGCGCCTAGAACTGTACCCACGGAATATGCGCGATATAAGCCTCATTGATTGATTGGTAAGGCGTCCGCCCCGTGAGCGGGAGGTCGTGGGTTCGAACCCAGGCCGGGTCAGACTTTAAAATTGGCAATCTAGTGGCTCCTCCGCCTGGCGTCTGGCATTATGGGGTTAGTGCTAGGACGGGTTGGTCCGGTGTCAGAATAATGTGACTGGGTGAGACATGAAGCCTGTGCTGCGACTTCTGTCTTGTGTGTGGCGCACGTTAAATGTCAAAGCAGCACCGCCCTGGCCCTTCGTGGTCGGTTGGGCGTTAAGCAAACAAACAAACAAAATTACTATGATAAGCCCTCATTTTACATCGACTTCGAGTGGGTCGAGTCAAACACAGAGTTTCTTTTCATTTTTTTGTATTGCTATTTCCTGTATCGGGAACCCAGGGGGTCGTCGAGACCGATTCAGCATCGATATTATTCTGTGTTTTCTTCTCCGCCTAAAACTATTCACACTGTCAAACACAGAGAATAATTACAACGCTGAATTAGTGCCGCAGTCCCCCGGGTTCAAGGGCTGACAAGAAACAACAAAACCCAATTAATCAATCACAATGTTACTATTGCAACAACAGCAACAACAAGAACAAGAACAAGAACAACTACAACAACAACACATGTTATCAAATATGCAAAATCACTTGGCCAAACGAGAAACAAACAGGAGCACAAGAATAAATCATCAGACTCTCAAAAATGATGGTTTATTTCGAAATAGTATACATCTTCTTCTTCTTCTTCGTACATGGGCTGAAACTCCCACGTTCACTCATGTTTTTTCACGAGTGGATTGTTTGCGTGTATGACCGTTTTTACCCCGCCATTCAGGCAGCACACGCCGATTTGGGACAAAAATTCACAAAATCCCCTGTCGCTACGGTCCGCCAATGGTTTACGCGTACTTTGTGATTTGTCTAGATCGGATGATACACCAATCCACCGCAAGCCATTTATCGATCCGACGATAGTTCAGCACTGAACGACCAGTGTCATTACTTGAGGGGACACGACAAATGTCCCGTGTCATGGGTAATTCATAGCGCCACCGACCGAGTACGACAGAGGAGGGGGAGAAGGCAGATGAGTGGGAGTATTGGTAGGGTGAGGGAGGAGGGGGGGTGAGGGGAAGAGGTTTGGCTTCGGCTGGGAGGTCCGGGGGGGGGGGGGGGGGGGGGGAGGAGTACGACGTGGCTATTCGTCTTTTCCTGAAAATCAAAATCAGATAGACTGCTAACATTCCAAAATTCAGAATAAAAATACAAGAATTGTAGTTTAATTTTGTCTTTTTTGTGATTGTGTCTTTTCGTGAGTTTCTGTTCGCTTAACTAAGGCCATTACTTGATTATAAAGAGAGTCGAGCGTCTGTCCGTATCCCCTGATTTCCTTTACAAGTGTGTGCGAACATACACATGACTATATCCCTTGATCGAGTTGATAGTAGGCCTAGATGGTTACAGCTTTGGGTGAAATAGCGCCGCATAATTTAAGGCTAAAAGAACTAGTCGGTATTTTCAAGAGAGCAGTTTTAGGACTTCTATGTCAGTGCGTGTGTATGTGGGTGTGTGTGTGTGTGTGTGTGTGTGTGTGTCTGTGTGTGTGTGTGTGCGTGCGTGCGTGCGTGCGTGCGTGTCTGTCTGTCTATCTGTATGTCTGTCTCTCTGTGTGTGTTGTGACGGCAGTGATAATATATGAGCAAGTGCTAGGGGTTGGATTTTGTGGGGAGGGGTAAACCAGGGGTGTTTAGGGGGGGAAGGGGGGAGGGGGGGAGGGGAAGGAGGCAGGGGGTCAGCCAATCGTTGTACAGCAGATTTTGCTATTTAAAGCAATCTGGGATAACAACGAAGCAAAAGTAAAGGACTGGTTTGGGGGTGGATGAGCCGGGTTTGGGTGGAATAAAATAGGTAGAGGGGGGAAATGGATGAGGTTGGGTATGAACTGTCACTGATGTACCGACAATTCACCCATTGACTTTGCTCTCAGTGGTAGCGATGACAATGACAATATGCCCACACAATGGCAGCCCTGTGTCCGATAACATCAGCTGACTGGCCATTTTGCATAATAAACATGGGCTCTTCACGGTTAATTAGCAGTTAATGGTGCCCCTGGTCATCAGTGACCACAGTCTGTAACATTGAGTGAGGGGTGGGGGGTGGGGCGGAGAGGGGGGAGGCAGGAGAGAGAGAGAGAGGGGGGAGAGAGAGAGAGAGAGTGACAGAGGGGGGGGGGGAGAGAGTGACAGAGGAGGAGAGAGTGAGAGAGAGAGAGAGAGAGAGATAGAGAGAGAGAGAGGTTGTATGTGTATGAATACACAGACAACCACACAGACCAAAAAACTGACAAACTCACTGGCTTTAGACATGGCACATAAAGACAGACAGACAGACAAGACAAGACAAGACAAGACAAACAAGAAGACAAGACAAGACAGACAGACAGACAGGCAGGCAGGCAGGCAGGCAGGCAGGCAGGCAGGCAGACAGACAGACAGACAGACAGACAGATCAATTAACTCACTGTCTTTAGACCAGTATTTCTTGGCATAAGGGACACCGAAGTACTTCTTGCACTGCTCCATGAACTTGTCCCGCAGCCACTGCATGCGCTGTGGGCTCTTTCTGGCCTGCTTCTGTTGCCGCAGCATGCGTTTGGTCTGTCTGATGTCATCCTGCAAATTAAAGAGAAACATTGTATTTATTTTCGTCCTGTGATTTTTATTAATCATGTACTTTGTTGTTTGTTTGTTTGTTTGTTGTTTCTTGCTGTTGATGTTGTTGTTGTTGATGTTATTGTTGGAGGTGGTGGTGTATGTGTGTGTTGGTGTGTATGCGCGCGCGCGCGTGTGTGTGTGTGTGTGTGTGTGTGTGTTTCGGGAGGAGGGGGGGGGGTGCGATAACGTGTAATACACAGAAATCACGCACTGATACCAGAATAGTAACAGGTTAATCATTGTCACACAAACAAAAGCTTGCAATACATTGTACCTTTAAGACAATCTGAAACGTACATTTTATCAGACTCATTTTGAATTGCTGCGGGGTTGTTTCTTTGGTTGTTCTAGTTCTTACTTTTGTCTTCTACTTTATTTTCTCATTTTCTTTTTCTTATTTTTGTTGCGACGGCTGTTTCATCGACAGCTGACCCCCCCAAACACACACACACACACACACACCACACCACCCGCCAAGTCTACCTCAATCGCACTGGGTAAAAAAAACCCATTAGTTTCAGAAATACATCGTTTCGCAAGTTCAGTATTAATCAAGCTCAATGAAAAAGCTTCTTAACATCTTCACAGGTCAGGATGACCTTCAACATGAACTTTTCTATGCGTCAAACAACAACCAAGAATTAAAGAAGAAGACGAAGAAGAACAAAAAGTACAACAAGAAGAAAGACAAATTAAGGCACGCGAGAAGGGTAAAACGGGATCGAGCTATCCTAGTAAGTTGTCTGGATACGAGAAGATCGCATTAGCCAAACGACTTCCCGCCCTGACATCTAATATTCCACGCCATAGGAGGGGTAGGTCGCATTAAACATTAATCCAATCACATCCGTCTTCCGTAATGGCGAAATAATCTTGACGCAACATGTTCCTTTCTTTTGTGGTGTCAGTCAAGTCAACACTGAAGTGCAGCTTTCAAATCAAAGAGAAAAGTTCAAATGAAAGTAACCCTGTGAGTGTTTGTCCGTCGTTTATAACTACACTGTGCTTCACTGCTTCCTTGTTGGTTCGTTTTCCAGTCAAACACAGTTTGATTTGTTCATATTAATTCTGAACTAAGACCTAAGGATCAAATGACCGTCCGTGGTTCATAACTACATTCTGCTTTGATTGCTTACTGGGTAGTTTGCTTTTCACGTGTGTTCACACAAAGACTGCGGATTAAATGACAAGACAAGCACGTCCAGACGAGGAGAACGGAAAGACAGAGAACACGAGACAGACAGGCGGGCAAGCTCTTTACACAAACACATGATTCCACAAGGAACTTAGTCGATAAATATCGACAGGGGGCGGACAAATGGTTTACATGTGAAATGTGTGTATATGGGTGTGGTTCTGAAACAAACAAACCATGTGAACCCCCCCATCCCACCGCTCGCGGGCTGAACGACTGACGTCACATGTCGCTTCGGTCTTTTCCTGAGAAGAACACCGCGTGTACATAATACACAATTCGATCGCGTAGCACTGCCAATGCACATTTTCGCAACGAAAACCGTGCTACTGTTTCTTGTGTGTTAAATCTGAAAGCAATATAAGTGAACGAACAATTGAAAACTGATATCACGTTACTAAACTCCCAAAAGTAATAAATTACTTCTGACTGCGGTACACAATACGGCAGTCACCTCTGCGAATGCTGTCGAAGAATCTAACCGAAAGTAAACATTCTGGGAATCTACGCGCATCGGCCTTGACGCAAGTTCAATACTTAGCCAATGAGCGTGCCGCGGCGAAGTTGGCCGCTGTAAGTCTCGCAGCGCTGGCTGGCTGAGCGAGTTGCGTGTCCATCCTTTTTTGGTCCAAGCCGCACCGTAGACCAAATTAGTAGGTGCTTGATTTTGGTATTTTGATTTTACATAACATTAAACCTTTCTTGGGGTTCATGGTCATGGCAACAGCCATAATAATATTATATCATGTATAATATTACATTTCAGCATATTTGAATTACATGTCATCATACCAAACTGTCATACATTTTTATTCCTACATCATTCTGATTGATCACAACCAAACCTACTATCAGTGGACACATCCAAATGTAAGCGCCTGTTCTTGACAACTTTTAATCGATCTAAAAATAGCAACTTGCTGGGCCCTCTGCCGCCAACAGACACTGTTTGGCCTGTAGGTAAAATGTACAATGTATTTTCTGATTTGTGCACAAAAGCTTTATTTCTTTTTTCTTTTTTTTTAACATAACAATGTTTAATGTCACTGTATGTTTAAAAGACCATGGTCATATTTGTAAAAAAAATGTTAAATTAGAAAATAAATAACATTTTGGTTCATGATTTTTCCTACACCTGTGCTAAAAATAAGAAATAAAAATGTCGGGTATATAAGTCTCTCAAATACAGCTAGGTATGAATGGCTCGGTTTGAGTTTGTTGCAGTTGACCCTGCACAATGCGACATATCATGTTTTTGTTGAACAATTTTGACGTCACCCCTCCCATAGGGTGACGTATTTCACAACTTCCTGTGTTACACAAACTCTGTGATGACCAATTTTGACGTCACCCCTCCCATAGGGTGACGGATTTCACAACTTTCTACAGATGAACAATGTTGCCTTCACCCCTCCCATAGGGTGACGGATGTCACAACTTCCTGTGTACACAAACTGATGACGTATTTCACAACAAAATGGCGCTGCCCATGGTCAACCTCTAAACTATCCGTATAGAATGGGGGCGTCCTCGCCCCCATAAAAAGCCAGTACAACTGAAGAGTCCTGTTCAGACAACATAAAAGAACGAGTTTAACCATGACGGATTCCGTGTGTGAAAGCTCTTTACAAAAGCCATGAAAGTTCAGACCAAAACGATCAAACAAAATCTCGCTTGCAAGGCCAAAGTTTCTTTTTGTCTTCGGACATCTTTGTCAATATGCAAAATTAATCAATGAAGAAATTCCACGCCTGTGCACTAAGAGCAGCCAGGCTGCACTGTGAAAGGCACACTCCTTCTCGTGAAAACAGCTTCACCATCTCAAATCTGGCCAGGCATTTACATCGGGGAATTTGTTTCTTTGTTTGTTTGTTTGCTTAACGCCCAGCCGACCACGAAGGGCCATATCAGGGCGGTGCTGCTTTGACATATAACGTGCGCCACACACAAGCCAGAAGTCGCAGCACAGGCTTCATGTCTCACCCAGTCACATTATTCTGACACCGGACCAACCAGTCTTATAATGCCAGACGCCAGGCGGAGCAGCCACTAGATTGCCAATTTTAAAGTCTTAGGTATGACCCGGCCGGGGTTCGAACCCACGACCTCCCGATCACGGGGCGGACGCCTTACCACTAGGCCAACCGTGCCGGTTACGAATACGAATACGAATACGAATACTTTATTATCTCATACAGAGAAATTTCAGTGTGGTGCACATTAAAAGACAAAACAAATAATAAGACAACAGATAAAAATACCATACGAAGCATACTACACTCGCGCACGCATATGTACACTAACAGGAATAGTAACATGATTCCAAATAGGTTAATTGCCGTAAGCTTTAGCTAAAAGTTTAACGCTAAAAACTATCATTATCACAGGACTAGATATGTCATTGAACAATATTTATCACAGGACTAGTCATTCGAGGGTTATCACACTCAGCATAAGGGTGCACATCAAAGAGTGTAAAAAATATTCATCACAGAAATCAGTGCATATGTTCACCGGCACACATACTAGTTTTAATTAACTTAGGTATTTAAAAAGCCAATTGACTTTGGAATAAAACTGTTCTTAGTTCTGAGCGTGCGGAATCTGGGAGTGCGGAGGCGACGTCCAGAGGGCAGGACCTCAAAGTGGTGAGCGAGCACATCGGGGAAGACCATATAGTTGGTAACATACCAACAATCAACACCCTGACTGACGCTTGTTAGGGTGAGTTGAGATTTGTGTATGAACTCATTTCTTCAACACACTGAAATAGTGTCAAGAAATATTGATACATTCGTCACGATTTCATAAAAAAAATCAAAATAATTCTGCTGAAATTTCCGTGAACAATTAACAGACGTAAATGCTGTTGGAAGAAAACAAGAGCGAAAACGTGTGGCCGGATATGCAAAACAAAACTCCGAATCCTTGCACAGCCAATCGCTGTATTGTGTGTAAAACAGTCTCCAAATATGGTTTAACTATAACCACAAACACAGTTAGGCAACTAGAGCTAATAATCATGTCCGGATATGCATTATAAACACCCAATCCTTCAAGCATCAAACGCAGCAGTGAGTGCACGAAGTTCTCCCCAACATGGCCTCTATGGCTTCCCATCTAAAATAACCATACAAATGTCTTTCGTGCATGCAATGTGGCCATCAACTTTGGCAGAATCTCCAAGCATGGTCACCGGAGTCTAAAGCAGCAAGAGAACGACTGTGGGGGCCCTTTCAATATAGATTCATAAGCTCTTAACGACCGTTCGAGAAGACCTTTAAACAGAGTTTTAACTTATTTGTGTGAGGACCTATAAATACAGATTTGTCAACTCTCATCGACCTAACAAGATAACGGCAATGAAAAGGTACTCACCAAAACACGAACAATAAAAACACGAATAAGGACCGGTTTCGACGTATGTCTTCGTCGGCTACAATACGAAGACATACGTCGAAAACGGTCCTTATTCGTGTTTTTATTGTTCGTGTTTTGGTGAGTACATTTTCATTGTTATCTGGTTCTTCTCACCTGCAGTCACGTGTTCCTATTCTCATCGACCCTTTCAGAAGCGGTTTAAATAGAGTTTTAACTTATCTAATGATACAATGTACATACTGTTTTATAGGCTCTTATCGACTAATGGAGAAGAAATGTAAATGGAGTTTTAACTCAATTTTTGTGCTTCATTGGAATGTTGCATTTTGGGCGGGAGGAGAGGTGGGAGTACCTAGAACACACAAAAATGGGAGTTGTGAAAGAAGAAATATGCAGACAGAGAGAGCGAGGGAGAGAGAGAGAGAGAGAGAGAGAGAGAGAGAGAGAGAGAGAGGGAGAAATAGAGAGAAAGAAAGAGGGGGAAAGAGAGAGAGAGAGAGCTGGGGGAGGGGGGGCTAAAGAGGGATGGAGGGGGTGGGGGTAACAAGGGAGGGAAGGAAGAGACGGGGAAGAGGAAAGGGAGAGAGATAGACAGACACAGAGAAAGAGGGAGAGGGAGACGATGAGTGTGCAAGGAAATATGTGTGTGTGTGAGTGTGTGTGTGTGTGTGTTTGTGTGTGTGTTTGTGTGTGTGTGCGCGTGCGTGCGTGCGTGAGCGCGTGTTTGCGCGCGTGCGCGTGAGTGTGTGTGTGTGATGCAGGTGAGCCGAGCAGTTTTCACGAGAGGCGCTGGATGTACCATTAAAAATAATTGATTTTCTGTCGTCTCTACTCCCTTCCGTCTATATCCCTGACACATACGGTTCAAGTTACAACATCCCCCCTGATTCGTACCAGCCAAACACACAACGGGCTCTCAGGTAAACGCACAAAGGTCAAGTTTCGAGGTGGACATTAACCAAGATCGATTTAAGTGCTCCTACCACGCACACAAAAAGGGAGAGGCACAAACGCAAACAAAAATCGCTTCCTGGATTGCAAATACTCCTGATAAATTCGAAGCTGAAAGGGTCGGGTTTGGTACACTTTCACGTCCAGTTTCTGGGAGAAAACGTTTTAAAGGAACAGTACTTCTCGCGAAAACAGTTCAGCTTGGTACCTCAGATCTGCTCGAGTTTTTACAAGGGGTAAAACCTTCCTCCGCTTGGACTCATCTCGGAAATCAAGTCTGACTTGTTTTTCATTGTGCGTGCGTGCGTGCGTACGTGCGTGTGTGTATGCGTGTGTGTGTGTGTGCGTACGTGTGTGCGTGCGTATGTGTGTTTGTGTGTGTGTGTGTGTGTGTGTGTGTGTGTGTGTGTGTGTGTGTGTGTGTGTGTGAAGAGAAAAAACAAAATTCTGAATTCATTTTGTAAATAGCACCCATGTCACTCTGTCAATCGCCGAAATCAATTCCGCCCAAAATTCCCACTATGCAGATATAGAACAATGGGTGTTGACTGTGGGTATGTGTCCAACCGGATGAATGCTCTCATATATAATGTAAAAGCCTGCCGTGATATGAGATGGTGAGTCAAATTGTGTATGAGGAAATGAGTGTGCCTTCAAGACCCAACATCCGTCATCGGTCTGAGCTAGGAAAGAGAGAATGCTTGATGTCTTACAGGCTAGATATTTCACCTCTTTAAGGACAAGATGGGTTATATGACTCGAGTTGTACGCCCTCATGGCTTTTGACGAGATACACAAGTGTATGCGTGTTTAGGTGGTATCAGCCATCTGCACTTATGGCAGAATGGCCGAGGTCTTTTACGTGCCATTGTGGTGACACGGGGGTGGGACATGGCTTCCGTCTCTGGGTCTGAACATAAAGTTGACCCGTGTCTGTCCCGGCCCGAATTTGAACCTGAGCTAGACACAAAACACAGCAGTGAGAAGTATTCGGTTTCAGCTTTGACGTGCTTTCTGTCATTAAAGTGACGGTTTGCGATTAGATCTTCTGCTACGCGTTGCAGTTCTGGGTTTGAAGAATGTGGACCGAGTTTGCAGTACGTGTACGGCTGATGCCATAGCTACACGCAGAGCTACAGTGGAACCCCCCTTTTAAGACCTCCAAAAATCTGAGAAAATCAGGTCATAAAAAGGAGAGAGTCTCAAAACAGGGGAAGCTTTACCGAGGTTATGAACAACAAGTCTGAGAAAACAGGGTCTTAAAAGGGAACAAGTCGTAAATTGGGGGGGGGGGGGGGGGGTCTTAAAAGGGGGATCAGGTATGGGTGAAATACCAAGACTAGACATCCCAACGGCGGAACTGGCGGAAGAGGAGAGTGAACTCCCAACGGCAGCGAAGGCGGAAGAGGACGTCTAGTCACCCATCCCAACGGTCAGACAGGCGGACGAGGAGCTTGCTCCCAACGGCTGGCTGGGCGGACGAGGATGCCCCATGTTACTGCTGCTTCCACAAGCGCTGGGTAGGAACGACTCGTTAGCCAAGGTAGGCAGCATTCCTAGGAGAAGGAAAACTCTGAAGACAAACCTGGGGGGTTGGACCCATTAGCTGAAACCCCCATGTCACCCCCATGTCACATGCAACTTGCTAGGGGAACACATCCGGCAGAGGTGGCAACAGGACAGATATGCCCACAACCTGGCACCGAAGGCGAATACAACAGCAGACTGGACAGCTCAGGGCGTCAGCATGGATGCGGAAGATGCGACGGCCATCCAGAAAACGGGTAGATTGAACTCGGCAGCCCGGTAAAGCAATCAATCTAGGAGAGCGAAAAAGGGGGATCCACTGTACACGTTTTGTATATACTCTGTATTATAATACAGAAAAACGCGAGCAAATTCGACCCTGTTGCCATCATTTGGAGGACCGGGCCGCTGCGGGACTTAAATTCCAGGCCATGCCGCCTGTCTGTCTCAACTTCTTAGGCAGAACACTCACAGAACAGGTCTACAACAATCCGGTGACAGTTCAACACGTGTCAAAGTACCCGTTTGAATGGCGGTGCTTACGTTATAACTCACTTTGTGAAAGGTACACGACACAATCAGTTGACCGCTCTCTCCTCCACATACTCCGGGTACGTGCCCAAGTGCCCGAAATCACTTTGAAACACGCTGCTTTTGTTGTCATCGGGGTCTTATCTCCCGTGCCTGTGACAAACCGTTATGGACATTGCGCAACTTTGTGATCACTTTGAGCTAGCTCTACATGCGCGTAAAATACCCAAGTGCACTTCTGTTAAGTGCGAACACGCGCGTTGAAGAGAGACTGAGGTACTGACTGCTGCCAATCCACTGCTTTTCTTTAATGACCTCTTCCGGAAGAGTACAGTGCTTTCTTTTCTCCCTCAATCTTCTCTTTCAAGGTGGTGAAGCGAGAGAAATAAAAGCCAAGATGGTATTTAACTTTAATGACATTTGTAAATAAAAGCCAAGATGGTATTTAACTTTAATGCCATTTGTAAAACCTACATTCAGAAATTAGTGCCTATAAACCTTGTTTCGTGCATTTGGCGGTCTGGAAACCGTGACCTTTTTCTTTATTGATTGTTCGTGCATGACCATATGACCTGAATTCAGACATTAGTGCCTGGAGGGAAAGTGTCTGAACACTAATTAACTTACCAGAATTAAGACCCCGGGCACACCAACATGCACCTATGCGCAACACAATGACATCCAAACAATCTATACACGGACCATACAGTGCGACCGCTTAATAAGATGTTTGTGATTTAATATGGAATATATACTGTAATACGTGCTGACCTTCGTTTAGGCTGCCGCACCAGCATCGCTTAAAAGAGCGTTGTGAAAATATTTCAGTCGAGATAATGAGGCAAGAAAACCAAGTCTAAAATGTGTGTCAAACAGCTTTGTTCCTAAAAAAAAGTTCTTCACACAACGCTAGCGAAAGATTTTTGTGATGTAACGTTACGTCCATAACTTCAGTAAGTAAAGCGTGAAGATAATAATTTTTAAAAAGTTCAAAAATAAAAAATTAAACGCTTCAAAGAATTAAGCAGGTGTGTCTGCAAAACGCCAGTCCTGCAGCCATCGCCACAGCGCAAGCAGCATAATGTGGACCAATCACAGTCGCCGGAAAACGTGTCTGCGGCTGACAGGAAGCCACCTCCCCGCTGTTACGGTAATAACGGTCCTCAACACGACACATAGCCATAAACATGATATCGACAAAATGCCGCACAATGTTTGAAAACTCTCACACCGTTACACGCGGCATTATCGCTGTCTGTGATCTTCTTGTGGTGGTGTAAATCTAGACGGCTTCGAAGAAGAATGAAAAAATACGAGGGGTACAGTGAAGGGAGGGGTGGTACAGAAATTAAGGATGACAACGTCTTAGTTCGTTCGTGGTCCGTTTGTAATTGGACGCGCGACATTATCACTGTCTGTGATCTTCTTGTGATGGTGTAAATCTAGACTTCTTCGAAGAAGAATGAAACAAGTCGCGTAAGGCGAAATTACTACATTTAGTCAAGCTGTGGAACTCACAGAATGAAACTGAACGTAGTCCGCCGCTAATGCAAAAGGCAGTGAAAGTGACGAGCCTGTTTGGCGCGGCAGCGGTTGCGCTGTGCTTCATAGCACGCTTTACTGTACCTCTCTTCGTTTTAACTTTCTGAGCGTGTTTTTAATCCAAACATATCATATCTATATGTTTTTGGAATCAGGAACCGACAAGGAATAATATGAAATAGTTTTTAAATCGATTTCGGAAATTTAATTTTGATCATAATTTTTATATTTTTAATTTTCAGAGATTGTTTTTAATCCAAATATAACATATGTATATGTTTTTGGAATCAGAAAATGACGAAGAATAAGATGAAATTGTTTTTGGATCGTTTAATAAAAAAAATAATTTTAATTACAAGTTTCCGATTTTTAATGACCAAACTCACTCATTAGTTTTTAAGCCACCAAGCTGAAATGCAATACCAAACCCAGGCCTTCGTCGAAGATTGCTTTGCCAAAATTTCAATCCATTTAATTGAAAAATGAGGGTGTGACAGTGCCGCCTAAACTTTTACAAAAATCCGGATATGACGTCATCAAAGGTATTTATCAAAAACATGAAAAAAACGTCCGGGGATATCATACCCAGGAACTCTCATGTCAATTTTCATAAAGATCGGCCCAGTAGTTTAGTCTGAATCGCTCTACACACACACACACACACACACACACACACACACACACACACACACACACACACACACACACACACACACACACACACACACACACACACATACACCACGACCCTCGTCTCGATTCCCCCCTCTATGTTAAAACATTTAGTCAAAACTTGACTAAATGTAAAAATACGAGGGGGAGAAGGTTTCAAACAACAAGGGGACATTTTACTTGCAGAGTGAAGATTAAAGTGAAGGGAGGGGTGGTACAGAAATTAAGGATGACAGCATCTTAGTTCGTTCGTGGTCCGTTTGTAATTGGATAATCAGTTG
>NC_090254.1:23996556-24034056 GCF_037325665.1 Littorina saxatilis
TATTCCTCAATTGAGCATAAATATTGTCCATATTCATCAATTCTCCATATAAAACATATTGTCCATATCCACCTGTGCAGGCTAACTTGTGTCCATATTCACTATTTCAAGTCAGCATACGTTCGTTCCATAACCATCAATTCAGCATACATTTTCTCCACTTCTTCCAATGTAGCTTTTCTTTGTCCAACTGAACTAGTTCAAAACGTTTGTTCATGTCCACTAAATCAAAAATGTTATCCGTATTCTTTCAATTCAAAACCACTGTTCTTATCTGCTAATTTAAAAAGTATGTCCATGAGAGAACACCTGAAGTCTGAGGCTGTTTTGATGTATGTACTCTCGTGGCATGAATGATCAATAAACCCATACTAAACCATCAATGCAAGGCTCGTCACTGATTGAAGCCTGTGCAGCTGTGACACTTATGTTGCAAAGTAGACACTCATGAAAATTCAAAGTACAGGTGGGTACCACTAAAATGTTTTCGCGTGTCCATGTTCTATGAACTGTAAACACACACACACACACACACACACACACATCCTCCACCAACCACTCACCCACCCAACCGCCCATCCCCCCCCCCCCCCCCCGCCCCCAACACACACTCACAGTACAGGGGGGCACGACTAAAAGGGTTTTCGTGTCCATGTTTCATGAACAGTAAAAGTTACGTGTTGTAAATACACACATTTTTAGCATTTCCCGTGAAAACCAAATCAAAGTTAACACGAGTGTCGTTTTTTGGCATTGCCGACAGTTATTTCAGATCGCCGACAACTTAGCAATCCGTCCTCAGTTAAGACAAGAGTTGCCCAACTTGGGAGAAAGGTAAAGCCAAGGCCTGCCTAAATCTACCAAAAATTGCCCAAACAAGAAAGTAAATCCACCAATTTTTCAACAGTAAAAACAACGATTTAGATTTGTTCATGAATTTCTGGGTGGTACCACATGTCATATTGCTAAAGAAGTCAGAACCTTCAACTCTTCGTCTAATACTAGCTCATTACTTCGGCCGAAAGATTGCCTCCAACTACAGAAGTCCTCGTTTACAAATGGCAGTTTTAGATATATTGTCATCAAAAAGCTAAAGTTGTAATGCAAGTTAAAGTCCACTCGGTTTAATCACTCTCATGTCTAACTCGTAATTTGCGATGTTTCACCTGAATCAGGAGTTTTACACACACAAAAAGGGATAACTGAAAATTAACAGTTTATAATGATTGGCTTTCCCACAAATTTTCAGGAACAAATTTAGAACATTCCAATTTCTGAGTCATTGGAAATGACAAATCAAAATTACACCACATGCACAGACACTGACACACAAGCGGATAGACAGGCAGGTGAGACACCGACACACACACACGCACGTAAGCGCACTCTCTCGCTCTCTCTTTCACACACACACACACACACACACACACACACACACACACACACACACACACACACACACACACACACACACACACACACACCACCCCTACGCATCCACCCAACCCAGAAAACACACATGCGAGCGCACGCACGCACGCACAGGCACAGAAGCACACACACATACAGCCTCAACCCCACCCCACCCCCCCCACCCCCACTCATCCACCCCACCCACACACACAGAAAACACCCCCCCACATACACACACACACAGAGAAAATACACACACACAACCATTCTCGTCCACATAAAAAATCATTTAATCACGGAACCAGCTTCTGCTGCATAATTTAAAGTCTTTTCCTTTTGTAAAACGGATATGCACTCGCTCTCACTGTTAATTTACAAAGACATTAGAATGTACACAACAATCTGTGTCTCCTTTGAAGAAACAATTCACACGCGCTAGAGAATAGGCCGTGAGGAAAGGAGAGACAGAAAAATACAGAGACGGGGGGAGAGAGAGAGAGAGAGAGAGAGGGAGAGAGAGAGAGAGAGAGAGAGAGAGAGAGAGAGAGAGGGAGAGAGAGAGGAGAGAGAGGGAGAGAGAGAGAGGGAGAGAGAGGGAGAGAGAGAGGGAGAGAGAGAGGGAGAGAGAGAGGGATAGAGAGAGAGAGAGGGGGAGAGAGAAAGAGAGGAGAGAGAGAGAGAGAGAAAGGGGAGAGAGAGAGAGAGGAGAGAGAGGCAGAGAGAGAGAGAGAGAAATGGGAGAGAGAGAGATAAGAGAGGGAGAGAGAGAAAGGGGAGAGAGAGAGATAAGAGAGGGAGAGAGAGAAAGGGGGGGAGAGAGAGGAGAGGGAGAGAGAGGAGAGAGAGAGAGAGGGAGAGAGAGGGAGAGAGAGAAAGGGGGAGAGAGAGAGAGATAAGAGAGGGAGAGAGAGAAAGGGGAGAGAGAGAGATAAGAGAGGGAGAGAGAGAGCGATAAGTAGAGAGAATTGATAAGAAATTTGACAAGACGTTCTACTCTGCACAAAAAGCAATTAAGCTGTTGATTTTGGTTAGAGCTCAAATGTGTCACACACACACACCACTCAAGATTTCGAAAGACTTGTCAATACATCATTACCCACCTTTAATGGACCTTTAAGAACAATTCGCCCCTTCTTTAACCGCAGGGCAAAATTCCAAGCGTGTTGAGGGCTTCGAGAACCGGTGTCCTAGTTTTATCTTCATGCGTGCGGCTTAACCTCCCGAAAATGATTATTTTCAATGACTCGTCACTACATCATATTACACCAAAAACATCTCCATCTTCGTTCAGTAACCGCAGGGCGCCGACATTCCATCGGTTATAGGCTTCAGGGTTGGAACCTGTGTGCCAGTTTCATCTTTGTTCGGCTGCATACTTTTGGCGCCTATCCTGAATGTTTAACATCGTCAAAAATGGAAGATCTTTGTGATACGACTTAGTGGGGGAGGTTGTGACATCCTTAATTGCTGTTTAAAAAATGAAGATAATAAGGGAAGAAAGACAGTTTCTCTGTGCCTTCAGGTCAAAACAAACTTCAACCGCACCTTTCCGACCGAAAAGCACGCCTATTTCATTTCATTTCGTTCTTCGTTAAGTTTATCTTCGCCGTAAATGCTTGCAGCCTCCCAACTGATGATACAATGTCGCTCACACTTTTTTTCTGTTAAGAAACGCAGCACACTTTTCCCTTATTGACAACTCAGCGTTATGTTTGTTTGATCTACGGTAAAAATATACTCAACTAATGTCTACTACTTTTTTTTTCAAATAATATCCGGCCGACTCTACCGTGCGTGCGCCCTCTCTCTTCATCGTGTGTGTGTGTGTGTGTGGGGGGGGGGGGGTGCGTGCGTGCGTGTGTGTGGGGGGGGGGTGGGATGTGTGTGTGTGTGCGTACGCGCGTGCATTCCTGTTTGTGTGTGTTTATGTTCATGTTTGTCTGTGCGCACGCACGCGTGTGTATGTGCAGCTGAGCGTGTGTCTGTGCGACCGTATCTCTCTACGTCTCTTCCTTTGTGCGTGCACCCACACTGACATACACGCATCAAACATTCCTCATGGAAGCAAACACTGATAAATCCTCACATTAAGAAGCCGGATAATATGCACCGCCATCCCAGTTTGTCCGGCGCGACCTAAAAGCCTGCATACCAAACTCGACAGGGTGTATGCCTCAAATGACAAACTCAGCAAACGATGACTCATTCATTGCAAGTTCGCTGAAAACTCCCCTTCTCTTCTCTACCCTTTCAGCTACCTTACCCGGCGTTACCTACATCCTACCTGATTGGCTATATTCGTGACGCACAGGTAAAAAAAAAAGAAGGTAAAATGTCGTGACGCAGCCACCTCCATGGTAGATAATGGACAAGTGGCAACACTGCTTCAGGATTGGTTCACTCAATTACTTCACAGAATTGGTGTTAACTGTAACCCATACTTGTGCATTACTTCAAGCATCGGAAAAGGACCCTCGATCCGAAAATTGGCCTTTGACTGCCCCTTGGTCAGCAGAAGTCCGAATGCTTCTCTGGTCAGCTGGAATGAAGTCGTATTTGCAGTGGGTCAGTAGTGGTGAATGCTCCATGGACAACCGAGGACCGTGCTTGAAGGTGCACTAGAGTACAGTGGTTTTGGGCAAAGATAATGAAACTATTGGACATCAGGTTACCGGCCCTTTCTCACTCACTTTTTGTTACTTTTTGGTTTCAAATACAGACTATATCCACGGGTCCGTGCCTCTAGTCCCCCATGCTATATCCACGTCAGTGACGTCATTTCCGCGGAATCTCGGAATCGTTCGGAATCGTTCGGAATCACTCGGCAGTCGAAGCCTCGCGTTGGCACTCGGGACTCTTGGCGCCATATTGTTGAGATGGAGGAGGAGGAAGAATCAATTTGTGTTGCAATTTGTTTTCATAAAATAACAGACCAGAGAAGTAACTGAATTCACAAACTCATTGCTGAACGACCGCTTGATCTTCTTAGATTTTAAGAGAGCAAAAAATGGTGAATTCAAAATCATGGGAGTACTGTGGACAGTTGTGACTTACGGAGTTCAGCCCCTCAGCACCAATCTAGCGAATAGGGAAGACCAATACATCATTCTTCATCTTCCGGTTGGTAGCTTTAGTCCACACGTTGACAACATTCACTTAAACATTTGAACAATCGACACATGCTTCACACTGCATCAAAAATCACCGCAAACTAGGAAAGTGCAAATCCCGAATAAACATGCAAGTTCAGGTGAGGTTCGTATTAAGAGGGGGGGGGGGGGGGGCTGCAATGTTGCAATCTCACCACAGAGAACGCTGTATACTGCTCATAAAGTCTAAACATGGAATTATGACATTGATATTTTACAGCTGACGTCCTAGTCATGTCTGTTAAGTGCCGAACCGAAAGCAGGAAAATATTGGGCAAGAGTTGCGTCCCTTGTCAGTGACGTGGATTTAGCATGGGGGACTCGAGGCACGGACCCGTGGATGTAGCCACAGCCTTTACAGTATCACCAAAGCCACAGAAAAGTATCTCTTGGGTTCTGTGTTTGGTTGTTTGTTCATTTTTGTATCTGTTTTTATCAATGCGTTACAGAGCCAAGTTCTTGTCCTTTTAAATGCCTCATTATGTGATTTATGTCCAATGCAGAGACCATTAAGTAGACGTACTTGTGAATGTTTCCTTTTATCTAAAATTCAACGTTCCATAAGGAGTAACCTTTTCTGCATGTGTGTGTGTGTGTATTGTTTGTTGAATCTCTGTTTATACATTCTTCCTCCTTTTCTCTGTCACACACACACACACACACACACACACACACACACACACACACACACACACACACACACACACACACACACACACACACACACACACACACACACACACACACACACACACACACACACACACACACACACACACACACACACACACACACACACACACACACACACACACACACACACACACACACACACACACACACACACACACACACACACACACACACACACACACACACACACACACACACACACACACACACACACACACACACACACACACACACACACACACACACACACACACACACACACACACACACACACACACACACACACACACACACACACACACACACACACACACACACACACACACACACACACACACACACACACACACACACACACACACACACACACACACACACACACACACACACACACACACATTACTTGTTTCTTTGTTTTGTCGGTTCGTGGTCTCCTAACTTTTTATGTACTGTATGTTTATTCTGATTGCATTTAGCATTTTTATTATTATTGTCTGTATTTTGCTCAGGGTACATTGCATTTGGTTTGTTTGTTTTCTTAACGCACAGCCGACCACGAAGGGCCATATCAGGGCGGTGCTGCTTTGACATTTAACGTGCGCCACACACAAGACAGAAGTCGCAGCACAGGCTTCATGTCTCACCCAGTCACATTATTCTGACACCGGACCAACCAGTCCTAGCACTAACCCCATAATGCCAGACGCCAGGCGGAGCAGCCACTAGATTGCCAAATTTTAAAGTCTTAGGTATGACCCGGCCGGGGTTCGAACCCACGACCTCCCGATCACGGGGCGGACGCCTTACCACTTGGCCAACCGTGCCGGTGGTACATTGCATGTATAATTTGTCATAGGACAGGTTGCAGAAAAAGGCTACTTTTATTATTATAAAATAAAGTTCAGACACACACACACAACCACACACAAACACTCTCTCTCTTTCTCCCCCCTTCCCCTCCTCCCGTCTTTGCCTCTGTCAGTACATTCTTCCTTCACACTTCCCTTGGTCGACCAGGCACAAGAAACAATACACAGTTTTGACAGGAGATCAACACAAGTCTACCACTGTTTTCCCCGCTAGCCACCCGGGGTGTTAACGACAAAACACGGGTTCCTAAACCAAAGTCAAAACATCCCGGTGTGTACAAGTACCCCTTTGTTCTCTGGGTACAGGGGAGTGTCTTGAAGATAGGTCAGTACTGTGTGATTTTGGGTCGCAGCTCACCCGTGAAGGGCAAGTGAACTTCTTTGAGGACATGAAGTTCAACTCTCTCTCTCTCTCTCTTTTTCTAATCTTTGTTTTGTTTTGATTGAATGTCCGTGTATATATGTGATTCGTGTAGTCCCATTCTAGGCAAGGCAAGTTGAAAAAAGTTCGTTTGCAATGCTTATGCCACAACCCTCGTAACATAAAATGTTCTGTCTGTCTGTCTGTCTGTCTGTCCATCTGTCTCTGTCTCTGTCTCTGTCTCTCTCTCTCTCTCAAAGCCCTTGTCTCATGGACTATAATTATCTGTGTGTTCAAACATGCATATTTTTCGGTACGCGTTTTCAAATGTAACTTACATGTCTGTTTTATTTTATTTATTTCATTCATATGTTTTGTTCATGTTTTCGTTTTAGGTATGTTTTCTATTGCGAGACTGAACGTCTTTAACAAAGCGATTGCTTCCTCCCATTGGTAGATGTGTTGATTTTGGCTAAATGCGATCTCTTCCTTCCACTGGAAGACTTCATGTCTTTGGGTAAAAGGGATTGCTTCCCTCCATTAGAAGACTCGATGGCTTTGGCTTCCTTCCAACGGACGACTTGCTGTCTCCAGCTAAAAGCGATTGCCTCCTGCCATTAAAAACTTCATGTCTTTGGCTAAGAGCGATTGACTCCTGCCATTAAAAACTCGATGTCTTTGACAAAAAGCGATTGCTTCTTTCCAGTGAAGACTTGGTTTAAGCGTGTTTTTATTAATTTCTTCTATACATGTTATATACAGTAACAACATTAAGAACGTTAACAAGCAGACTGCTTATGGACACGTTCTAAAACTGATAATCAATACACATTTTGATGACAAGACACCATTGAAGACTTGGTGTGTTTAGTGTAAAAGGGATTGTTTTCTTCATTCGAAGATTTCCTTTGGCGAAAATATCAAAAGCATTTCTTCGATTGGAAGATTTGATGTCTTTTGCTAAAAGCAACACCTTGTTTTGTGTAAAACAATTATTGCCCTTGGTTAAAAATGCCTACTTCTTTCCATTGGAAGACTCGATCTCTTTAGCTACAAGCGATTGTTTCTTCCATTGGAAGACTTAGTGTCTCTGGCTCAAAGTGATTCCTTCCTTCAAATAAAAGACTCGATCTTTTTGGCTAAAAGAGATATCTTTTCCTTCCATTAAAGACTTGCTTCTTTAGCCCAAAACAATCGGTTTTTCCCCATTAAAAAGAATTAATATCCTTCACTTAAAAGTGAATGGTTCGTTTCATCAGAAGACTGGATGTCTTTAGCTACATGCGACTGCTGCTATCCACTGAAAGACTGTATCTCTACCTAAAAGCGATTGCTTCTATCTATTGGAATACGATGCCTTTGACATTCTTCCATTGGACAAAAAGTGTGTCTTCGGCTCTTATTTGCCTGTAGTATATTTTTTTCTACGAATAATAGTTTGCAATTACAAAGGCCGGCTGTAAAGAGAGGCCATAGTCACATAACTTGAGACTGTCAATAGAAAGAAAATCAAGGTGAATGCTTGTTCCGGGTGGTGGTCACCAGTCATGCAAAACTCCTCTCCACACAAAGAAGCCATTGTCGTATCCCGCGTCGTGGGACGTAGGGGCGTTATCTTGAAAACCCCACTTTTACGGCGGCATACTTGTCCCAAAAGTGAGAAAATTACGAAGAACGTGCAGTAGTAATTGACTACGATTAAAAAAAAATGTCGAATGTTGTCAAGATAATAAAAAGTTGGTCTTTTATTGCTGATGCTCTAAACTTTCGTACAGTTCGTTGGTCTTTTGAGCCGGTACCATAGTGTTATTTCAAATGAACAATTCTTCACCTCACCTTCTTGTACTAATGAACATTGATTGACTGACTGACTGTGATTGATTGATTGATTGATGGATGGATGGATTTTTTGTCAAGTCATTCCCAGCTACTTCACGACTGCCTTGTGGGCATGTGGGTTCTCGAGTTACAAAACAAGCTGATATGTGAAGGCAGAAACTGTTAGACATGCTGATGCGACAATGGGATCTGGGCCAAACTGTGCCCAATGTTTGGTCGTCTCTTGTCCCTTGTTGTCGTCATCGTGTGTGTGTGTGTGCGTTTGTGCGCGCGCGCGCGCGTGTGTGTGTCCGTTTGTGTGCTTGTATGCGTTCCGGTCTCGTGTGTGTGTGCTCGCATGCGTTCGACTGTGTGCTTGTATGCGTTCTGGTCTCGTGTGTGTGTGCTCGCATGCGTTCGACTGTGTGCTTGCATGCGTTCGTGTGTGTGTGTGTGTTTTAAGTGTGCTCGTCTAACAGGAGTAGGTGTGTTGGAGTTTGTCCGTTTCGAGTATTTTTCTGTTTCTTTCTCTCTTTCTTTTTAATTTTCTTTGGATCAGTTCGTGGCCACACATACTACTATATCTTGTCAATGAAGAAGCATAAGCACAATTGAAAGAAAGTGGCCACAAATGTTTATATCGTATATACATGCCACCCTGTATTTCATTAATAAAATATTGTTTAAACCAATTGAAAGAAAGAAATGTTGATTAAAGAGAGACGAGGAAGAACAGTGACCCAGTTACAACGAACTAGGCCGGTTTTTGTGTGGAGATGTAGGTCACTCACTGCACGCGACATTGGCATATATGGTATAGATGCACTCTAGCTATAGCTAGCGATGAGTTATGTCTCGTGCAAATGGTCCTGTAAATTACGTATTGGTCTCTTAATACTCTCTTGTTGATTGTGTTTTCGTTCCTAGATGTGCATCCATTTAATCAGACCTTTCCTTGTTAATTCAAGAAATTTAAAAATTCAAAAATCTGACCATATTCACCTTTAACATTTTTCTTTACCGCCAATTAACGGGGGAAAAGCGAAGATTCAAAAATGACCTATGCTAATTAAAATCGATAAACTTTGTTCATTTTTAAAACCAGCAGTACCAAGTAATGCTTTTTTGAAACGAGCATCCCATGCCTGATTCAACTGAAAAACGTATAAGGCTAAGGATGCCATATATATCACATCTCTCTCTCACGTTAATTGATAATACAGCTGGCCAAATGTCTGTTATCAAAGATACTCAACTATCGCGTAAAACATCTGAAAAAAAAATCACCATACATCGTTCCAGGCATTTTACAAGGGACACGAGCATCCCTCTACTTGGAAACATCCCGAAAACCAACAGCCTTGCTGCTGTCAGCGCGGTGTGGGAAGTAATTTGATTGAAAAATGCGGTCACTACAGTGCCGCCTCTAACTTTATTCTTCACGTCATCAAAGAAATGAATCGAAAAAACGAAGAAAGAAACATGTTTTTCTTTGTTTGATTTAATTTTGCAGATTGACCAAGGTATCGGAGAGGAATTCTATCCTGTATGGATTGATATCGTTAAACGTGCGAATGAATCAAAAATCCTTACACTCGTTACCTGATTTTTGGTCATATATATTTAACACCTTTCAATTATCTTTAAACTCAGCGATACCTTTAAAAACTCATATCTCTGAGCTTTTTGTTTTACTCATCATCAATTGAGCTTTAGCCATTTAACACTGTTTATATCTATTTAGGTCTATATCGCTTACGAATTCTTGTTTTTTTTGCAAAAGATTTCACGACTGAATGTATTTTGTGGTATGCAAAGCGATGTGAAAAGAGGCTGCGAGTGTTTTCATACGTTATTTAGGTGAAAACATTCTTTTTCTAACAAGACAAAGAACTTGTGATAATCACTTCTGGTGTCCCAAAGGGCGCGTCTAGAAAAAAGACAGACAGAAATAAAAGTAAACATTTATAGACACGTTTCTCACCGTACACACACACACACACATACACACACACACACACACACACCATACAAACGCAAGATATACAGTCCAAGAAATTTTTTATTTGCAGCTCAAATAATTGTACACAGCATGACATCATATGATGCGATATTTCCAGATGATGTGTACCTGTCTAATAGCGCTCACGGCAGTGAGTCTACGCTATCAATCAGGCAGTGCATTTCTCATCTGACAACCACTCCTTCCCTTCAATATGCTGACACTCAAAAAGTATTTAAATATGACAGTTTTCTTTACTCTCCTCCTCCAGCTCATATGTGGACATGAATTTATTCCATGTGACTGTTTTGCTTGGTGTGCTCCTTTTCATGACAATGACATTTTTGACATCGTATATACAATTTTTACTAATAAACTCAAGACACCCTATCTTCACAATACAAATAGAACACTCACCAATAGAACACTCACTCATCTTCCCCAAAAAATTACACACACCTGACATGTTTTATCATAATCAGAATCCATCGCAGCAGCTGCGCTTTTGCAGGCAGGCTGGCCAAGACACATACTGTCATACACAACACCGAGACAAAGAATGGCGGCGCTGTTCAAGCGTAGCGGCAAACAAAGAAGCGACGCAAGTCATGCGTAACGAACCCATACGTTTTCACGCTGACAAGCACATGGCGGGGGTTGGCTTGCTCAAAGGACAATGCATAAAAAACACTGTATGATTCATCGGAGTATGCAGGATGTCGCTCTTTCGTCTAAAAGTGACAATATTTTCTTTGTTGTAAAACAAATAATTAAAGTTACGATATATATGTTCATCATTGTGAAACAAACAAACAAAAGTGACATTTTTCTTTGTTGCAAAAGACAGACAAAAGTGACAATATTTTCTTTGTTGTGATTTTGAAGTTTTTGTGTAAAACAAACAAATAAGTTAAAGGTTATATACAAATATGTCTTAAATCATATCTACCGATACATGAATATGTGTTACTTATGGTAATGAACTATATGTATCAAACAAAGAAAAAAAGAAAGAAAGGAATGTTGGAAGATATGAAGAAAGACCATCAGACACAAAAAGAACAGACAAATATTAATTGCATAATCGTCACAAAACACAAATTCAGATTTTAGGCAGACTGACAGTATTACACTCAGTCCTGTGTGTAACTGAAACGACGACACACACACACACACACACACACACACACACACACACACACACACACACACACACACACACACACACACACACACAAACAAAAAACGCTTTTCCGGTAACATTATACAAAACGATATACTTTTACATACTTTTTGATAACGATTTATTTTTTCCTCAATTTTCTCCCGTCTCTTTTTTAAAAATAATTGTTGTTACGAAGAACTTAATGCTAGATGATGATTTTGTCGGACGGGCGGAGAGTTACGCTTCTCCATTTTTAACTTCTTTCATGATTGTGTCTGTGGCATCTCACATTATTTTCTTCTATTTATTAGACCCAGAACATTGTGTAGAAAAGGCTGCGCTCACAACACGACTTTGATATACAAACGTGTTTTATTGCCGTATAAATTTCGTTCAGTGAGTGACACCAGTGTAAACGGTAAACCCCCCTTCTCTAAACATCGTGACTTCTACGTAAAAGCAGCGATTCAAAAATCAACATGGGGTTCTGTTGTCAAATTCCTGACACAGCGACTACACCACTGCAAAAGATGCGATTTTCCACTCGCTACACGCCCAAAAGCCAACACAGAGACAACATCAGACGAGATCACTCAAAGAAGAAAATCCAGACTTTTTGTGGAATGGAAATAAAGGCAAAGAACACCAAAACCAAATCAGAGAGAGAGAGAGAGAGAGAGAGAGAGAGAGAGAGAGAGAGAGAGAGAGAGAGAGAGAGAGAGAGAGAGAGAGAGAGAGAGAGAGAGAGAGAGATTAAACCAAGTCATCCCAGAATATTCACAGATATGACATTAAGAAACAGAAGCTGGGAGAAGCTACAGCCGACACCCACAAGCAACAAAAGGAAACATTTTCCATATATATATATATATCCAACAAGTTATTTCTACAATAGTCTGGATCGGAATGGCTGACGAAGAAACCTACAAACTTAGATTGCAGACATCAGCTTGCAAATTGCAAGTACTTAAAATAGTAAAATGTGGTGTTTAAATATTCTTTCATCAGACTGCCTTTTACACTTAAATTTTACAGGTTCTTCCTAATTTGGGCCAGGCTGTTACAATTCTGTCAATATCTTCAATTAGGAATCAAAAACAAGAAAGGTATATTGTTGGAACGTTTAATTATTGACAAAAATTATCATTTGTTTTTGGATTTCTGATTAACTTCCATTGGTTTACAAAGTACTTCTAAATGAGCTAAATTCTTTGTACGAATAAAAACTTAAATGAAATGCGAAACACTATTCCATGTGCTGAATGTCAAAAGTATGAGTCCTCCAGCTGGATGGTACCTCAGATCAACAGGTTTTCCTCTCGGACCCCGGTTGTAAAGAGCTCGGGAGTGTACATCGTTCGCCATCTGTGAAAATGTCTGCTCTTTCCTGCGGAGAGTCTTGGTCAAACATGGGCAACTTAACAACTTTAAACATTAATCTTTGTTAAATCTACTTTCCCTGAAGAAAATAAATTAGTAGTCCACTTTTTAAAAGGATTCCAAAAAGATCGCTATTGCAACGAAACCCATGGAAAACAAGCACTGCGCTGCTTCAAACTGAGCTATAGTGTAGCTCATTGATAACAAAACAACCCTGTGAATAAACATGGATTTCAAATCTTTTTATCTTCTGCTTTCTCAATATCATCTTTGCCATGGTCCTCTCTCCCATTTCTCCCCAGCTACTTCAAGAAACAAAGCATGCCCTAACTCACCTCAAACCAACCGGCGCCATAATTGGACGATCCCACAGGACATACCATCAAACCCCAAAAGGTGACACACACTCTCAGGACAGAACCTGACCAGTGCATGCATGCCTTAGGGTTGGAGAACTCGAATGCAACATCCCACCATCTCCCTGAATGCGTGCTGCTGTCGCTTTTTCTGTCAAGACACGTTCAGTCAGACACACACCAGGCAGGGAAAAACGGGAAAATTTTGTTTATTTTGATTTTTTTCTTGAGGATGTTTGCTCCTTTTATTGATGGATGGTAAGAGAATGTTTTTGTAGTTCCAGCGAAAGGGTTTCAACGAGTGAGTACCCAAGTGGACAATCGGAAAATGAACATAAACAAATGAATAAATAAATAAACAAATGAATAAATAAATAAATAAATGAATAAAATGAATAAATGAATAAATTAAAAATTAAAAACAAATTTTAAACAAAAAAAGTAAATAAATAATCTCAATGTACAGCAGCATCTTCACCACACCAAAAAACAAAAACAAATAAACACGCAGAACAACCTTCACCAAAATCTGCCCTGTCCAGAAAATCTGCACGTCATCTCGCCAACCAAATATTCTGAAGACATTGTTTGTGACTCCACTTTTCAAGCAGCCAATAAGACACACCAAAGGACGACGACTATGGCCCACTTTTCAACCAATCAGAACTACCTTGAGCAAGGAAATCGACATTTCTAAGGTAAAATGAGAACTGCTGAAGTTTGTAATGCATCTGATGAAATCTCATCTAAAGATAATTAAAATGGTAACTTATCAAAGACAAGTCAAATTGAAATTGTATCGCCCAATCCACTTTACCGAACTGAGAAACAAGTGTTATTTTTTCTCTCTGTATATTCTATCTCAGCCTTGCCCTTCCCTTTTACCTCCCTTCATTCGGATCGTTTCTTTTACCACCACCACCACCCCTCAACGTATCTCAGTTGGATTTTGAGGAAGATTCAGCCAAAGCAATTACTACACAACTTTTTTTTTCTTTTTTGAGGTCGTTACCTGCAGTTTTCTGTGTTGTTTTACTGTCAAAGTCGTCCATGTTTTAGCCTCTCTAAAAATAAATGTGCTATGAAGTGATTCTACCGTATATCGAAATCGACAATAAAATGTACCATGAAGAGATTATGCCAAAATTTAAAAATCAACCTCTTGAATCTCCCGTAGTTTAAAATCAATCTTTTTGAAACAAACTGATCCAGCAAATGAATCATGCCAACGGTAAATTATATAAAAATAACACTTAATCTCAGTCTGGATGTTAGCTACACGTACATACGGGACTTATACATTACACTGCAAAGCAATCAAACAACATGACGATTAAGGGGACAAATAGGTTAACATCGTGCGCTGCTGTTAATTAATCGTTGTTCTCGCAAAGTGATTACTTATATTCGTTCCAGCCCGAACTGGTTTGTAATTGGCACGTGACTGCTGTCGTCAACACGTGAAGAATTCAGTGACCTATTTGCATGATTAGTATGCTGAGAATTGGCAGTGTGTGTGTGTACGTGTGTGTGGATGGACGTTATCATCAAGAGCTAAATATAGAACTGAACATAATCTCTATTGCACGCATTCTCTTTGGCTATAATCTGATCGCTCATCGTGTAATTATTCTATCGATTGCGTACTTCGTCGTGTAATACATTATTCTTTGACGCATGATAAAACAAAAATTGGAGCACCTGCATTTGAGTTACTTGATATCCGAATCTAACAACGAAGTGTTTAAATTAGCATTGTCAACTGGACGAGAATTTCAATTTGTGTGGAGCACACGGCATTGTTTTACTGCAAGATATATGACGGGTTTTTTGAATTTTTAATCTAGACCCCACCCCCACACCCCCATACATATGTCTCTCTCTCTCGAGCAACTCTGGATGGAGTACACCTCCATCCGGCGTATAAGTACGCGTAGCATGCAGAGCAATGTCACTTACGGTATTCACACTCATATTGCACTTACTTAAAAGGGCAAAACTACACTAGAGAACTGCTCGACTCACTTCTTGGTCGAAACTCAATGAATCGTGTGAAGAAATCGATTCTTCTAAGCGAAGAAAAGAAAACGTGAGAGACTTCCCTTCCTTGTTGGACGACATATCTCCTTTATCTTGACTTGACGGAATGTGACTTGTATCGATAGTTCAAACAAACGTACCATCATTCTTTGTAAAGCCACAGTTCCCTGTGTTCTGAGGAGTGAGGGAGAGAGTCAACAACGCGTTGCTAGCATAATATTTACTCCACCCTAAGCCTGATCGTAGCAAAATGGCCTGACCAATCACGCGGGATCTTTCGCGAGGCACTAATGGGGTCAAGTGTAGGGAGTCATTGTTCGCTTTTTTTCTTCTTTTTTCTTCTCGTACTTTGTTCTTTTCCTTTGTTACTTTCTTTCCTTTCCTTGCTTCCCCGTTAGCTACCTCTAAATCTTTCGAATGTGTGCCTGCCTTGCTAAAAAGAAAAGTAGTCTTTCAATTACATAATTTATACCGTTTTCTTTGATTGCTTTTTTTTTGTTTTTTTGTTTGGTTGACTTTTTTGTGTGACTTCGGAGCTGTTGACAATGCCGGAAATATTCAAAGATCTCGGACAAAAAGTAGCGTGCCTCGTACATCACAACAGATTTGCAGGTCGTCTCTGTCAGAAAATGGAACTTGATTCGGTTATGCTGGCTTCACGATCCAAATATACACTTCCACCCGAAACCCATGTTCTTAAATACAACTCAAATTACCAACAAAATGATGGCAAAAGTGGATAACCTTCAATTGCATCGACTGTGAATCATTTCAAAATTTTGATTGTGATTTTTTTTTTGGGGGGGTGGTCGATAATTTAACGTTCAAATGAAGAATTGTTTACTCAACTGCATCGATTTTTCTTTCCATGGAAAACAACGTAAACTGCCACGATATTGCATGCTGTATCAAGGTCGGCGGCACTGTTTCTATTTCTAGACTATCAATTCGGCCAAAGCCTCGGATGACATCCTCTGGAAGTACAGTACGACAGCACCTCAGAGAAAATGGAAAAGTGTGATATTAACTTTTTTACTCAGATAGAAGATAAAAATATTTTTCATGCGTCCATAACTGGAAGATGTCAATCGATTTACAGCTCTGTCGTGCGCTTTTGGGGCGCTTTACTGCCGGTTTAGAAATAGGTCAACTGCTTCGGGCCCTTTTAATGACGGTTTTAATTTCATTCCACATCAAAGCCGGCATTATTTTTGTAATAATCAGGAATAGACTAGGGCAGCCTATTTGGACCTGGCGGTCAGGGGAAGGGGGGGGTGGTAGGTGTGGGTTATACTAGGGATCCCCTTGATGCTGGGCGCAAGTTCTCAAGAAAGTAATAGAAGGTTAACAAATTCAGTTCTTTACGTTCATATGAACAAGGGTGCAAGGTAAAAATGCTCGGAATCAGGAATATCTATCTAAAGAACATACTATACTTATCATTCTTCAAGCCCAAGTTTTGTTTTGATTTTTATTAGCTTAAATACCATGAACATTAGGAGAAAAAAAACTAGGAAATCTGTTCTCGTTGATTTCCGGGTAGGAATTGCATTATGTCGAGGATACCTTGTCCTCTACTTTTATTTAAATATTTTCAAAGTGAAAACAACACTGCACAGACGTTCCTGACGCGACATATCTTTTGTTGGCGATAAAGAATGGGACAATTACAATATTTATGGACAAACAAGGCACAAAAGTGGGGCAGGGAAAGTCTTACTGAAAATATAGGGTTACATTGCAGGACGCAGAGACTACTTATGGGGAGAAAAATGTAGGAGAGGTCAAGGCAAACGTGACTTTGCACGGATACAGCAAAAACCCCTTTGAAGCACTATAAAATACTGATATGTTGTCTGGGGGGGGGGGGGGGTGCCTTAAAATGAAGGCGATTCCAAATGGAGGCAACTTTATATACTTTCATTGACACAAATCTGAATAATCGTGTCTTAAGGGGGTGGGGTGGGGGTTTCGAAAGGGAGGTTCTTTTGCATTGAGTTTTGGTTACGACTGCAAAGCGGCATTTGCTTTGACGACCAAATATGAAACTAATTCTCATATACAAAGGATCCCCGAGTGAGCTGGGAGCTGGGAGTTAAGACGAGGGAAAACAAGAAAGAGGCAGACCCAAGTGTCAGGTGTGTTGCTAGACACTTACCAACCAAACTGCCTATGTGACTTTGCTTTGGTGACAAAAAACAATCCCAACCCTAGCTAAGAATATCTTCTTTCACAGGATCAATTAAGTGACGCAAATAGCCCGCTGGTCGAACCATGTTGGGTTTCTTTTTCCAACCTCGCGAGAAAAAACAAACTGCTATCGTTTCCATTTAAGGTGTTCGTTTGATGATACGACACCAGCCGGTTACTGTTTCTTTTTCTCTTTTCTATCTTACACTATGTGAGTTTTTGTCTTTTTGTTACAGTATAAACCCAAAAGAAAAACCCGCGTAGTGTTCTCGTATTATGGTCGATATCTTCGTATTGTCCGGGTTTCTAGGAAGTTGATCGTCCCATTTTCACCGACCGGAAAAAAGCTTAGTCGTTAGCTCGATGGTTTTAAACTGATTTTCCCCAACACCAGTGTTCATGTTCTACTCTGAGCTTACCTAGGTTGGGATTTTCTGTTGACTTGTATTGTTTTCATTACAATGTTTTGTTGGTCTTTATACTTCCAGTCGTTTAAAACTGGGATAGTCCCTTTAATTGTCATACCGATTCGATTTTCAGTACGAGGGCTAATGTCGGTAATACCTTTTCATTCTACATTGGGGTTTTTGTGTGTGTAATGGGGAGCGGTGAGCGGGGGGCGAATTTGGATGGAGGGATGAGGACCGGTGTGGGCGGTGATGAGGAATGAAATCTATCTGTCTAACACGACAGCATCACAGAAACAGGTCTCCTGGCTTTGCAGGTCAACACAAGAGGCCGTGGGTTGCCTTGGCCACCAGAACACACATGGGGCACACAGCGCTCTGTATCCAGTACCACACTTCCCTACACTCCGTCTCTCTCACTCGGTCTAGCACTACACTATACAGCCTGCGGTATTGCCTGCTAAGCTGTGTGCTATCTCTGATAGGACTCTGTATCGATCGTTCTTGTCGTCGAGAGTACGGAGAGGGGGGAGAGGGAGAGAAGGGACGTAGGATTATTTATTTGCCTTATGTCCTATAGCCTTGTTGCGTAGACTTAATACTATTTACGACCGTGTATAAACTCCACCCCCAATCCTTTCTCATTGCTACTTCTGGAATACAACAGGGCAATGTTTGTGTGTTTGTGCCTGTGCATGTTTTCTCTTTCCCCCTCTCTCTCCGCCGCTCTCTCCCCTTCCCCTCTCACTCTGTCTCTTACTTCATAGTTATTTTCGCTCATGCACCCCACCCCCACCCCTTACATATCTTCAACACAAACACTCTGCTACTAAACAGACATCTCCCTCAATCCATTCCAGTCTGAATCTGCTCACTAAATCTGTTTACTTTATTTCCGTTACTTTACTTTGAAAGCTGACACTTATTAGCTTTAAGTGCATTAGAGCTAAAACAAACGACAATATATGCGACCGCGACACTGTTATAATTAACAGTAATTGGGAATGCTGGAGTTTGGTGGCTGATTGTATCCGCTTTAGGGCTATGACGGTCTTCAGGACTATAATTGTCGGTACATAATAGACGGGCTCCATAATTATCGAGAACATTTTTGCCACAGTAATAGATTGGCTGCTTTGTGAAGATCAGCTTAGGGGTTTTATCGTGTGCTAAGTGGTTTTGCCGGTTTTTATCTCCACGTGGCATACAGCTGTGTAAGTTGTACTGTTTCTATTGTTCGTTTTATCGCTGCACTGATGCGACTACAGTCCTGTACAGGAATCTAGAACCACTGCGTATGCATCCTTGATGAAAGAATCTTCGAACAATTTTTGTCTCGTTATTTTTATTCACATGTGTAGAGATCCCTAATGGAGAAAACAAAAGAAATAAAGACATCGCTTTCCCGTCCCCATAAAACCATACTGATCATGTTGCCTACTGAGAACAAATCGCAAACCCTAGCTTTCTATCTCCCCTTTCATTAGTTTAAAATCATGTATTCTGATATCTTCCTACAGTAACTTCCAACATAAACCTAAATAGCTTCAGCAGTTCTCAAAGGTTTACCTGCATACTCGCCCATTACCTACAACAGCCGCCAGATCCTTCTCCTTCTTCTGGGTCACCATCAGGACTCGATGATGTCACGTCCGTCGACGTCATCTTCAACCTCCAGACCTCACAAGAGAAGCTCCACCTAGCAGAATTCCTAACGTACAACCAAGACAAGAACCCGACTTGCAGAGTCGCCGAGACACACAACTGTAGCCAAACAGGCAAGCAAAAGGGACACACAACAAGCAGCGTTGGTCGTTGGTAGCGAGCCAATTTGGACAAGATGACCTGCAGACGCTACAGACATCTTTACCTGACAGTATTAGAAAATGCTGACACAAGTCCAATGCTGTTAGGTAAGATGCCCGCAGTGCCCACCAACGTATCATCGAAGAACCAAACGTGATTTTCTTTCCTGGGGTGACAAGAAGAAGTAGCATGGTGATGTTTGGTGGTGGTGAGCCGATGAGTAAGTGCAGAGAACACAATAAAAGCCATCCATATGGACGTAACTGTCGTGTGCAAGGAACAACAACGAAACTGAGCGACAAGCCATGAACTACTACTGCAAGGCCGTTAAAAGCATCAACAACTTCGCTCTTCTTCGCACGAAGAAAGAACACAAATAAACAGCAGTTGATGAAAAATACAAAATAAATCAAGCGAACATGAAATACAGCTATACTTAGACTAGAGACAATAGCTAAACATATAGAATTTAGAACAGAAAGACAAAACTATTTTCTTGAAGTGCGGTTGTTTCCAGGCTTACACTACTCAAACATTCTATTACCGTAACACTGCTGATTTCAGCAGAGTTGACCACAGCTAACCTAAACTGAACACACGTTCAGGATTAGCAGGACAATGCCTTCCACAAATATTGAATCAAACCAACCAGAACCAAATCCAAACAAAGCCAGACAAGTCTCAGACCAAACTAATCACGCCTAGCGCACCCTGTGAAGACCAACATACATCAAAGAAAGAAAGCCTGAATTTGTTTTAGCAAAGATTTGCGTTACTACCGCCATCGTGAATTTGTTTGTTTGTTTGCTTAACGCCCAGCCGACCACGAAGGGCCATATCAGGGCGGTGCTGCTTTGACATATAACGTGCGCCACACACAAGACAGAAGTCGCAGCACAGGCTTCATGTCTCACCCAGTCACATTATTCTGACACCGGACCAACCAGTCCTAGCACTAACCCTATAATGCCAGACGCCAGGCGGAGCAGCCACTAGATTGCCAATTTTAAAGTCTTAGGTATGACCCGACCGGGGTTTGAACTCACGACCTCCCGATCACGGGGCAGACGCCTTACCACTAGGCCACCGTGCCGGTCCCATCGTGAATCGGACAAAGCTCTCGCCTTTAAGTAAAACCGTTTCTCTAAAGTGCATACAGCAACAAGAAATAACTCGCTGCCTTTATCTCCTTAACAGACTAGTAGCGCTCAAATTACCCTAAGGCCAAAAAAAAGCATGTTTCTGGTCACCCGACCCTACCTAGTTTTTTCCCACCGACCCTAGTAGACTTTTTTTTTAATTGCATTTGTAAAAAAAATATAAAAAAAAAAGCAAGAAAAAAAAAAGCGTCAAAACGAAAGTGGCAGACGACACAAGGGGGATAACCCCGCATCCCTTTTGTCTCATTTGTTTTGTAATGTGTTGTCTTTCTCTTTGTATAGTAAGTCCAGTCTCTTTGCGTCACTGTATAGTTATTTTCTACCCTGACCAACAACAACCAAAAAAAAACCTACCTACCTACCCTATTTTTTGTAGCCATGTTACCAGAAACATACAACTTTTTTTGTGTGCCTAACCTGATCCCACTCTCAGCAGAAAACCTTCTACAGGTACAATGAGAGAAAAAACCCGACAAGTCTTTGGTTTATTTCTGTCAAAGACAGGCAGTATTCTGACACGCTGAAAACGTGTCAATTTAACTCCTCCGGGCACAAGCAACACTATCAAACACGTTCGGCTAACACCGGTCCTAAAATCGTATCAATCTCCATCACCTACAATGTAAAAAATAAAATGTCACGGTTAGGGTTACGTTTCACCAAAACCTCATTACTTGCACTGTTCTAGATGACAAAAATAATTGAACAGTTGCTGCCTGGTAACAAGACAACCTGACACTGCAATCCCTGGGTTGTTAAAGCGAACAGCTTCTCATCTTTCCACTCCTGTCCGTGCATAAGCCTCGGCACGATGCGTCCTATCACGCTTTATCAGCCACGCAGGGATCTTCTTATCGTCTTACCGTCTTAATCTGCCGAGTTAACACTTTGCTAGTAACCACTTTGCTACCGCGTCAAAAACGTGCAACCAAAGCGAAATAGTTTTAGGACCATGACTTGATTTGTTCTGAAATTTATTTTTATTGAAGGACTGTGCTTGGATCTTTCCCACTTCCAGAATATTACAACACCCCAAAACAACCAGCAAGGTGCGCCTATGCTATCTGATGGCATCACTTCCAACAACGGATTGTTTCCCTTGTTGTGTTTGACAAACAACGTGAACAACTATAAATTCCACGGCATGACAACTTCTGGGACATTCTGGAAACTGTCCAAAAATTCAAAACGCTACCGTGGTGGTGTCATCTTGCAGATGACATGCGTTCGCCTTCCTACAACATGTATCAAATGACTAAACACACAGCCCCAAACAGCTGGTGATGATAACCTACACAATGGCAGGCCAGCATTAAACTGAGCTCACATGCTTCTGTCCTCATTAACCCCCACCAAGTCAGAAACCCTGTATAAGTCTCTTGACTACGGCAAGTATTCATTTTTTTCTGCCCAAAAGGTTGAATACTGGCGACACTGAGCATGCACACACGTGTAAACCACACATGGCTCTACAGCATTGGAAACGCTCCTACTAGTGCAATAAACTTTGCAAGGACCATAGAAATGGTCGTACGGTCAGTTCATGAACGGCATATTGACCTGGTCAAGGATCGGAACAGAAGTAATAAATTATTCTCTCTGGTACGACAATCGTTAAAGCACCATACAGAAGTTTACAGCTTTAACAATAAAAACTGAAAAAATGCTCTTTTCGTGCCTGACACAAACTTCAGTACTGTAAAAGTATAAAGAATTTCGCTGCACAAGTTGTTCCGCAAGGAATCAGAATACCTCAGATATCAGTGTCATAAATGCAGAGACAAAAGAGCTAAATATCCTACCAACACTGGTCCTGATGAGACGAAGATGGAGTTTTCATTATACCACAAATAAAAGAACAGAAACCTTAAAAAAGACATTTAAAAAAACCAAAAACGATGGCAATCCAACTTTTCAAGTCACCTACAAGAGAATCCACCGAAGTTTCAAGCTTGTACCCTATATTCCAGATGGTACGAGGACGAATACCTCAATCTCCACACAGAGACGAGCCCCTGGGTCTTAGTCGGCTGGAAACGCAATCGGACACTTGCTCTCGAGTGCCAGCGTACAGCCACAAGAACAAGCAACAACGGAGCCTCGGGTAAGCTTTCATCTGTCACAGGCATTCCACGAACAAACACACAATCATAGGTCGTCAGGGGCGACTACTGACAGCAAGGGGACACAACCTCATCTCAAGCAGCCCCCTATGACCGCCGATTACGACTAAGCATTATAGGGTTCAAATCTCCAAGCCCCCTCCCGTCTATCATATTAATCTAAGAGTGCCCAACCAATTCCCCCCAAGGTGAAAGGAACAAAGCCCAAACCCCACCTTGTCCGCGGGACCAATAAAGATCTAGAGTCAACATGAAGCTTACACGGACCTTCAGACCCTTCGGCGTTTCCTGAGACCTCTCTTAGCACCCTCTGCCAAAAGTCATAAAAGTGCTCCCCCTTGCATTGTCCCTTTGGTGGGTTTCCTATCAACCCGCCATGCTGAACTTCTTACATAAAGCCCCGCGCAAAGGGGACGGTAAAGCCCGGGTCGCAAAACTGGTCGTAAACCATTCGACACAAAATCGAACAGTTCACAAACCGTGTGGGACTATGTAAATCAAAGCTATAAAAGTTAAACTCATCTTATTTTTCTGTAAATCAAAGCTATAAACGTTAAACTCATCTGTTTCCTTGTACATATTTATCTTGTTTCTGTCTGGTTTCAAAATGACTTAGCACACAAAAAAGGTAAAGTCAATCCCACCATCCTGGTGCAAGGTAAAGTTCGCTGCGTCTACAACCCAAAGTCATATAACAAGCAAAGACAGCATCTGGCTATTTGCAAGGTAGTGTGTATTGAAATTACAGCCCACGGCCAATCGACACCTGAGGCTTAACCCGAGATCAAAAGAGCGGCAGTAAAACCACAAAGGGAGGACAAGTCACGAGCTAGGGGCGACGAACGCTCACCTAGACATTCTCCCCCTCTTTCACTTCAGTGTGGAGTAGTAAGAAACAAAGCTAGGTCGTCACAAAGCTAAATGGGAAAACCAGTCATGTCCTATGTACTTACACTGACATCAAACAGGTCAGTCAAACAAAGATTTAAAACAAAGAGAGAAAGACCAAATACACTGACTCGACCGACAAAAAGAAGTACAGGTGCTTTAACAACTTTGCTCTGTTAAGACATTAGTTACAGTAAGAAACCTGAACGGACACACAATGCATTCCTCATTGTTAACCTCACACTGCAGATTGCAATACATGTAGGTACTCTCGGTCAAACAAAACACAACTTTGCTCCACGAACCCAAAATAGGGAAAATGACCACCGATCGTGTATAGACTTATAACAATTGTCCATCGCGGACGACTTATTACAAAAATGGGCCATCGCGGACTACTGACTTACAACAATGGGCCATCGCGGACTACTGACTTACAACAATGGGCCATCGCTGACTATCCGACAATCTCAGTTACACACAGTTCTGTTTGTTTGTTTGTTTGCTTAACGCCCAGCCGACCACGAAGGGCCATATCAGGGCGGTGCTGCTTTGACATATAACGACACACAGTTCTGTGCCTTCCTACAAAGACAGACACACTCAAAGGTAGCATGCACCGAAAAGCATTCTCGAGGAAGACAACTCAGCCAAGAATCCCAAAAGGGAAGGCAAAGTCAGATCTACACTCTAATTACATGTACTATATCCAAACGAAAAGCGGCAAAGGACACCTGTGTCTTTGGGATTCCCCAACCCTACCCTCCCTCGGATCAAAAACATGTTTGTTTAAAGTGAGTAGGAGACATTTTCCCCTTCTTTTCCCTCAGGTTTGCCCTATTTCACCTTCTTTGTCTCTTGTTTCTTTAAAGACGGTTTCCTCGACTTTGACAGAGGTCGGTCAAATTCCGCAAGAGCGTGGCTAAGTAGATGGCTGACAGCAGAGCGCACGTGCCAATCACGTTCTGAAGGAGTAGGCCTCTACAGTGCCGCCCTCGTCGAACACCGAGATACGGGACAACACTCCTGTGACTAGCGTACTAACCGACTTCGTCAAAGCTTTTATAGCCCTGGAACTGAAGTTGAGGTAATACGTGTGCAGTGTGACCGATCTTGGGACTTAGCATATATATAACCACGTCATGTCCCAAATAGATACTAGTTCTGGGGACAAAAATATTAAGTTAGCAAAGCAAATAGATACTAGTTCTGGGGACAGAAAAACCAAGTTAACATAGCAATCTTGGGATTTAGCTGAGGGAAAAAAGGAGGACGACTTTTGAAAGGCCGCGACAACTCTTGGACAACAAGGAATGTCTGTGTGCCATCGGCTGAGATCTTGCTCCCCAGTCATCCCCTCCCTGTCAAACTGTTATCTCCCGTCGTATTTTACCCCTAAGTCCCGGCGAATGGCTTTCGTGTAAAGGGTCTTAATCGTGAGTCTATCACGCTGAAGAGAAGACAAGTCGCTAATGCCCGGGTATCAGGGTATCATACCGGGTATCAGGGTATCATTTTTCTCCAGATAAGGGCGCTGATCCATTTATTTGTTATTTCCGCGTGATGATGATTGGCAACTGCGCCAGTTGCATGGGGATCCATTTCAACGTTGAAATGGACCTTTCAGAGCTGTTGCCATGCCCCTAATCTCACCTGTCGAACGTTCTCTTTCCAAAACCGCCAGCGACTCCTACGATTTTAAAAATCTGATATGCTGATCCACACATCGAGTCTTTCTCTCTCTTCCATAAACAGAAACACTACTTGCTGAGAATGAAAATCACGAGTACAAAACAGACTGCAATATAGTTGTTCAAAGCTAGGTACCACCTCACAAAAATAGACTTGCAAGAACAACAAGTCGCACACTCACTCTACTTCAAGTTTTGCTCTAAAAGGGAAGTAACGCATTCATCAACGCCATCTTCAGGTAGCCGAGAATCGATTTGCCGTTAAAAGTACTGTCTAGCTGCAGAGAAAAAAGAGCTGTGGGCAAAAAAGAATAGTTTAGCATTCGGTATTTCCTTTTATAACTTTTTTTTTTTACCAATATCATCGCGGTTAAACTCTGTGTTTGTCTACAAAGACACAACACAACTACTCACCTTCTGTCTTGCACAGAAACTCTCAATGCTCGACTTCAGGGTACATGCATGTATGCATAGACGACCTGTCTGTCCCACTACACCGTTCAAACTGCGAATAAATAGCTCCACACGGTCATCAAACTCAAGATCCCACAGAAATACAACCGCTAGCAAACCAGTGTTCAACACAACCGGTCTTCCCCCTTTCGAAGCCCCATCTGTCCAAAGCCTATGCCCATCAGATTTAAGGGCTTACCTGGACAATGAACCAGAACCCTAAATCCAAAGCTACCTGCACAAATGACAACTGGAGGACCACAGTCGTAGGAGGATATGAATGACTGACCCTAAACAGAGGGAGCACCGTAGCCACAGGACTCTGAAACACACTTGTGGTCTGCCGCAGGAAATACATGCCCAAAGGTGTTGCGTTACTTCAGATCAGTTGTTACAGTTACGACGTGTCACAAACTTTGTGACCACTAAGGCTAGGATAATTGCCGAGGGCTGAGATCACGGTAATAATTAAAGTGAGGATCGTGTCAGGCACAGAGAAATGTCAAACATGACATTTCAAATGTATCAAAGAATACGCTGTCCAATAAAAACACGTATCCTGTCTGCAACAAGGTGTTCAGACAGTGTCGAAGCTGGACAAAGAACGTCACTTGTTAGGAAAACAAAGACTTTATAGTGATAGAAATTGCCCAGAATAACTTCCCAGTGCAGGCTTTAAGCACTGTTAAAAAAGATCTTTCTTTCTTTATTTGGTGTTTAACGTCGTTTTCAACCATTCAAGGTTATATCGCGACGGGTTAAAAAAAGATGACTCAAAACCCTGGGTAAGGAATTCAGTCTTGCACATCTGATTGGCTTAGAAGGCAGAACGCGAAAAATGACTTTGTCAAGAACAAGGGTAGTCCATCCACTTACAAAAATGTTTCAGTTAAAGTTAAGGGATAGAACGCTATGGAGCCAATGTCCCGCAACACCCTAAGAAAAAATGCGACCTACAACACATTGATCAACACCTGAGGTCACCCACACTGTATCCATGGTAACCTGAGTCAGGAACAGAAAAGTATCATTACACATCTGCACGCAAGGTCCTAGCCAGACCACAAACATAATACATGTAACAAGACCAGATGCCCAACCAGAGTACACGTAAGCCAAACTACAGTCCACAGTCTTCGTAGACCAGTGAAATATGACGGGCTTCCGTGAGGAAATCGACAAGGCCATTGTTGGCTTCTGTAACCCCCCTCTCCCTTCCAGCCTTTGTTGGAGAGCCTTGGGTATGAACAGGCCAATGAAATAATAGGGCCAAGAGAGCCCGACGTCGATACAAAGCGTGGCAGTTGAAGAAAGAAATGGGGAGACCCGTCCATGACGACAAACGCAATTTGAGGAAAACGTTAACCAACTGAAAGAGAAATATTCAACGTAAATGGAGTGGACATCAATAATCAAAGGTGGTCGTGGAACACTTAAAGTAACAACTCTACCTGACGACTCAAATTTCCTACCAAAGTATACAGAAAACAGGGCCAGGGTAATTACAACGTTAAGATTTATAATATCAACAACTCGCTAACAGAATATAGTCGTAGACATTCTGGACATTTTCGAGTGGTTCACACGAGAATAAACCGACCAAAAACGCAACGAATTCCAGTTACATACCCAGTCGGTTCGACGCGTCCTTAGATGAAGGTGGGTTCGATGAACAGAAAAACTCGTGCAGGAATAAAGGGCCAATGGAAAAGCCAAATCCTCAACGTCAAAAAATATGAAGGGAAAGCCTTTCTTGTTCACTGTATGGGGGGGGGGGGGGGGGGGAAGAAGAGGACAGGGCCTCGAAAAGCCTGCCTTGCCTTTCATGAACCACGGGGGGCTACATAAAGCTGGAGCGTTCTTTGTCCAGAAGCCAACGCGCTGGTTGGGCAGTTGTGTCAAAGGTGTGTAACCCTGGGCCAAGGGCGACAACTCAGCGCTCGGGGCTTCAACCACACACGGCGGTCGCCTCATGACATGTGCTTAGTAGGTACAGACACCCTACACCTCCCCTTGTCATCCCTTCTTTCAGTTAAGTCATCCATTCAAGCATGTAGCAACCGCCAATGTAGGCTCGTGACGAAGCAGAAACTTTGAGGAAGAAAGGCTCTGTACGTGATGCGCCTGCGTGTGTATGTTTGAGAGAGAGAGAGAAACAGTTCAAACTGCATGTGTGCCTGTACATTAACAACATGTATAACAGGATAGTGTGGCAAGTCCCACACCTGTGCTGACAATCTGAAATATCACATTCCAAAACCACCGATACCTATCATTGAAAAAAACAATCTCCTCTTTACTGTATAGTACGCCTAATTTACCCAAACTTCTACCTGACATCGTATTCCGAGTGGCTGGGGAACCTTACCTTATGAACATTTTCTCACCTTACTTCAAAGAATGGCGACAATTAACATTGAATATCAAATGATTACCTGTATCATCGCACCTGCAACACGTAAATCCTACGTACCTGCTTTGTTCTTCTGGACGTACTAAGTCATGCCCTGTACCTTTATTAACGTCTGATCGATTGTCAAAAGGTGTTCGCGCGTTGGACAAGAAGACGACAGGTGCAGAGCGCGGCCACAACTCATTAAGAATAAGACCGCCGACAAGCTGTCTTCCCACTGTCAAGTAATTTATGACTAATGCGCTAAGTGAATCCATCACTGTGACTAATGCCAAGGGTATAGGGGCTGTGTATGTAGCACACACACGTTTAAAGTGGCACGGTCAAGCTCTAAACGTGACGAAGTAACACTCCGTGACCTGACACATTAGTAAATTCTGTCAACTGTCCTCAGCAACAGTAACGTACAAACCCCACTCCGCCTCTGCGCAAATATTCTAAATGCTATCAGTTCTCACAACAAATCCCACTTTCATTTCAACATAAAAATCCCGAAAATTGCATCTCATTCGCATCCAAAACTTGACCTACTTGCCATGATGATACTCAATCATTCTGGTTTAACTCCTCAAAGCCTGTATCCATGGCAAGACAAAGGACTCAAGCTAAAGGCAAACCTGTAGCTAATTTCTAACATACCAAAGACTGATTGTCAAGGGACTGCCAATCCACCAAGTCCATTCTTCTACCCCCACCCCCACCCCTAAAAATATGCTGACCCCAAAACAAGTTTGCATACCTTCAAACCACCAGTAGATCTTGAAGAACAACCAAGTCCTATCTCAACGTGAACCCAGCAAATCTCACAACTTCAAACAGCCGATCAGCACCGCCTTTTTCACAGTGAACCACAACGACCGGTAACACCGCGTCACTGATAGAGAAGCACTACTTTCAAAAGATGAAAAGCCATACCACTGTGAATTAGGTTTTTTCGAGAACAGCCTCCTACGCCTGAATGACACAAGCTCGCTCTGCAACAAGTAAGGTGACACGGCCAAACCGCACGTCTTGCGGCGCTCGCAGGAGACTGCGATCTGACCGCTAGGCACGCCTTCGTGACACTAGGCCCGCATCTTGCCGCTAAGCTCAACGTTGTGAACCCGACCCCCAAGTCCTCATTGGGTCCAACGGTCCCTGTTTCCCGCTTCTTTCCATGGTTCATCGCCCATGGCTGACCCAGTGGTTTGCAGTCTCCCCAAAGAAGTTCTCAACACCTGCAGGTTACATTCACAACCCGGTGGTCACAGAAGTAAGATTCGTGGCTAAAGTCTTTTCCCCTCCACGTTCTCTTAATTCCTTAGCTCGCAGGCCCGACGTGTAGATAGCAACATGGAAACTCCCTAACGCAGTGGATCAATGAAATAACCTATCGCTCTCTTTCTATCTCCCTGGCATACACACGCACAGAGAGGAGTAGAGAACAGCTGTCCTTAGTAGTTGACGATAGAGATAGAATGTGTCCGAATACTGCTTTGTCATTCTGCGAGCTTACAGTACAGTCACTGAGATACGTTTCATCGTTCTGCTCTCTTTCACTCGTCTATACATCTTTCTTCGCCACCGCCTTTTTTATCCGCCTCTGAGCGAAGTAACACTGGTGACAGGGAAGGACATTGAGAGAAGAGAGACGAAGCGAGCGACGACTCCTCGCCTCAGCCGCTACAACTGCACTGACGCCTGTGTAGCGCTCGGGCCGGTGTCGCGTGGGTCAAGTCACCACCACGCACGATCTAAACTGAGCCGTACACACACACACACACTCCCTCCCTCCCTCCCTCACACACAGGCAGTGACGACGCGCGACGGACTCCCAACGAACCAACTCCCTCGCAAAACCCTCGTCACCGACCGACAACCACATCTCTCTCTCTCTAAACTCTTTCTCCTCTCTCATTCCACCCTTTCTCGATCTGTGTTGGGGCCGATGGCTTCACACTAAACTCTCTCCCTCGCCTTCTCTCTCTCTCTCCCCCCCTCTCTCCCCCCCTCTCTCTCTCTGCGTGTCAACTACACAGGTGAGGTGGGAGGGGGAATAGTGTGAAGGGGAGGAGGGCCTGATGGTGGGACGGGCTTCCAATCCATACATAGCGCGGTGGCGGCGCTACGGGATTACTTTGTGTGTGCGCGTTCTAGCCCCCCCCCCCACCCCACACCCCCTAAGGTACTCCTCCTCATGGGTTGGCTGTTTCAAAGTAGGAATGGCTGTAATTCATACATCTGTGTCAAACTATTTATCGGAGAGGGGGGTGTACTCTCTCTTTTATGTGTCTGTGTAGCCCACGCCTGTCTAGCAATTAGTCTCATTTTTTCGTTTTTAATTTAGAACAAGTTTGACGAGAATCGCGTCATTGGTTAGCTTCTTCCCCTTGTTGACACACAGACACACACAGGCACACAGACACACACTCACCATCTCACTCCCCTGGTAAACAAGACTAAACAATTTAATCAGTGATTTAATAAGTTAATGTAACAAAAAATCGTTCACGTTTTCTCCTACCAGCAGGCTCATGCAACGAAATCGGAGGGTAAACGACATCTAGCCAGATCACCAAAAAGTGTTGAACAATCCCTGGTCCCTTTCGTACGGTCACGTTCCCAAACTGATATCAAAGGAACACAATCGGAGTTTAGAAGGGGGGAGGGGGGGGGGTGAATCCCGCTTTTCAATATATAAAATAAGGTTGGTTTAAAGTGCAGACATACACCGTTCAGTGTGTTTTACGTGTACTAATAGGGTGCAGACGTATTTTCTTTGTCTCCATTGACTGCATTTTCTCTTCTTTTTGTTTAACGTTGGTATCTCTGTTATGACAACAAGGACCTTTTTCACACTCTCAAGCGTTTCACAATCCCTGGCGTATTACTGAAATGTACATGTTTTTTCCTCCCAATTTCATTTCTGACTATTGAACACTCTTTTCTGGCCTTGTCCTGAAACCCGCAGTTATACCAGATCAAAGCTTAAAGATTTATGCGATTTTCGCGAATTTTCGCGAATTTGCGGCGATGTATTTGCCTTTAATCTCTACCGTATCCCTAAAGTATAGAATCTTCATATGTAACCAAAATATTTCAAAACTCATCTGACGTTTCCAAAAGAGAAGGAAGGAGTTGAAACCCAAGAAGAAAAACGTACACAGTCGAACAACACACCCCAACGGTTTCAATTGCCTCGTAACAAATTGTCTAGGTCGTTTGCTTAGCAAGAAGATAACCTTACGTAACTGAGACATCCCAAACACACGGTGAACCCTTCGCAACAAGTCCATGTACCAGATCTTCCCGGAAACACAACCATGCGCAAAAACTGACTTCACTCTGAACCAGCAGCGCGAATGGTGATACAATATAGCGAAATGCGTCAACAGATTGTTAAGGGACATGCATACACGGGCACATACACACACACACACACACACACACACACACTCACACACACACACTCTCTCTCTCTCTCTCTCTCTCTCTCTCTCTCTCGCACGCACGCACGCACGCAAGCTTGCACACACACACACACACACACACACAAATTTTGCTGATTCCCTTTGCTTCAAACACGCGTAGCAACATTAATTTTGCTGTTGGTGAACGTCGACAGCTTGTGCAACCTAGACATCGCTTTGTACACATGATCAACAACACAGTGTGTTCCTGTCACGCATGGCTGCTGCAGCTTCTCCGCGCTGTGTTGAAAGTCTATCGTATCTTTCTTTATTTGGTGTTTAACGTCGTTTTCAACCACGAAGGTTAAATTCTATCGTATGAATACACTTTTTTTTATCCACAGGCAGTAACTCGGTGAAGGAAGAAAACAGCAGAATACTCGGTCGGACTGACTCAGAAAGGAATTGAGAAATGTCAGTATTTTCGCTTTTATGTTTTTTACACTACCAGCAACGCACAAATCTTCAAGGATATCTAGCAACACCGGACACGAATCAGTCTGAACAACCCGCACAGAGCAAATGGCCCAAATAAAAACAACTGCCAAACAACAGCAATAACTACCACAAATGTATCACGAGTCATCTCTTCTTCTTCTTCTGCGTTCGTGGGCTGAAACTCCCACGTACAGTCGTGTTTTTGCACGAGTGGAATTTTACGTGTATGACCGTTTTTACCCCGCCATTTAGGCAGCCATACGCCGCTTTCGGAGGAAGCATGCTGGGTATTTTCGTGTTTCTATAACCCACCGAACTCTGACATGGATTACAGGATCTTTTTCGTGCGCACTTGGTCTTGTGCTTGCGTGTACACACGGGGGTGTTCGGACACCGAGGAGAGTCTACACACAAAGTTGACTGAGAAATAAATCTCTCGCCGAACGTGGGGACGAACTCACGCTGACAGCGGCCAACTGAATACAAATCCAGCGCGCTACCGCGAGTCATCAAGAAGTCGGATCCGCACATTTGCGTTAAGTTTTAATGCACTTGGTAAATGTACATACGACACAATCGGTTACATGATTCATCCTACACCTACTCAAAGAGCATTTGACGTAGTCAATGCAAATGCGAAACACTCAGACACAACCACACACACACACCCAACTACGACACAAACCGGTCTAAATGATCTACACGCACCTGCCAACTATTAGCACGACGCGCTAGGTAAATAACGGACATGTGGATATTAATGCATGTACATGGACAATCGACCTCAGACTTGTCATAAGAATGTTTCACCATTGTTGTATTTATGCAAATTCATAACGACAGGTTGTAGCTTCAACACTGAAAAACGACATCATTGTAATACCCCCACACTGCGTCCAAAACAATATATTCATTAAGACAGATGGCAAGCGAAACTCGGGGCGTGAACACAACGATATCGGCCTGTATCATGATTATACGTGGACGAAAAATGCACCAGCGACTGTCGATGGTGGAAAAACACAGATGTGGGTCCGCGCAGTTGGGGTGGAGTATCCTATTGATTGCTTTCTCTTTTCTACGCTTATCGCTTAATAACACCTGTGGCACCAGCAGGAATAATTACCTGTTGTGATGGGCTGCGCTGGTCGAGGTAAGAACAGGGGGAAAGAGGGGGGAGGGGGGGGGAGGAGGGAGAGAGAGGGAGTAAAAAGGGGGCTGGGGAGAGGGGAGACTGTGTATGTATGTGTTTGTGTGTGTGTTTGTGTGTGTTTGTGTGTGTTTGTGTGTGTGTGTGTGTGTGTGTGTGTGTGTGTGTGTGTGTGTGTGTGTGTGTGTGTGTGTGTGTGTGTGTGTGTGTGTGTGCAGGCCTGTTTGTTTGTCTTTCTGTTTACATATCAGTCTCATTAATTCGTGTTCGTTTTGGGTATCCGTACATGTGTATGTGTTTGTTAAAACTGAAATCGTTATAAAACAACAGACGCGATAACCCTCTACCCCGCTTCAAAGGAAACAACCTCCAATTACTGCCGTTTTCTTTGACTTCTCCGACATTTCTTTAAAATAACGAAAACAAATTATCTGATAAAACTGCTGTCAAGACAAAACAGGCATCCAGCCGCTGAACCATTTCCATCTTTTTCAGACGGCGCCATGGCGACACCACGTTATTTTCTGCTGACACCGCGCCATTGTCCGCTGACACCACGCCATTTTCGAAGCAGGAGGGAAACCATTAAATATGCGAAGACAAAAAAAGGTCTTCCATCAATGCACACTATTGAGTTATTTAGAGAACTCAGTGTTCCACACATCATCACATCATGGCTCAGCAGGAAACCAATTACTGAGATATATTTAGCCATAATGTGGACTAGATAACTCAAAATCATCAATAATACAACCGGTTCCATTTTTATTGTTTTTGTCAAAACGAGCTGAGATTTAGTAACAGTGCAATGAAATCCAAGGACGTGAGCGTGAAAGAGAGAAAAACAAATCTTTTGAAGTCAATATGTCCACCACAAACAAACAAACAAAACAAAAGTCTGTACTTAATCTTGATCGTTGATTAAATAAGTTTGGACGTCATAATGTCTTGAAAGCAATAACAAAAAAGTTTTAACGAGCAAGATTGAACAACTGAACTATGCATTACACCTGTGTGTTTTGGGGGTTTGAACGGTTCAGCGATAAAGAACCGACTGACAGTACGATAAGGCACTATGTATCTGACGGTGTGTAATATATTTTGATAAAGTGGGTCATAGAATTACCGAACAAAGAGCCAACAACTACAACGCCCCTCATAAACTGTCCTCGCGTCACATCCAAAAACACCTTCTAACCAACAAGTAAATTAAAATACACAGACAAAATTAAAGCCACTATTCAAAGAACCAACTAACTGCGTCCTAAATCAGCACAAATTCAATTTCAATTCCACAGCTTTGATCACCTGTTTCATTGAATACCCGTTGGTCGAGATGCCACGATGACCCCCTTCTTTAAAGTCCAACATTGGTTGTCCATATCTGAAGTACTAGAGAGCTGTCCATTTAACCACAGATATCAAATCACTCGTAGTGGACAGTAGTTCATAGACTCACAACAGCGACTCGGTGGGTGGGTTGCTGCTGGCTGGACATACACACTGACTAAACTGAAGCCTCTTGCCCAATGTTATGCTCTGGACGTCGTTTAAAGCACTCGCTACACAATGCATTCTCCGCCTCAGACTCAGGTGACAATGGGGAGAGAAGTGAAGGGGTCCGGTCTGATGCAAATCTTTCAGATCATCAAAGGATACCCCCTCCCCTCCCCGAGTATTTCCCGCCTCCTCCCCCCTCAAAGCAAACGGTGGACAAGACCTACTTGACTTATTCAAGCAAGCACACACACACACACGTTTTTGGTCAACGCCCTTCCTTTACTACTTTTAAGTTAAGTTTCGCATTTTTTCTGTGTCGAGCGAATCCTTTGGACCCCCCCCCCCCCCCCCCACCCCCATCTCTTTCATCAGCCCATCTTCCATCTTTTCCTGCTCCTGTCTTGTCTGATGTCAATCCATTCCCGCCTTGTAGGGTCAGCGCACTGAGAAGTATGCATAAAATTCTGCCTGAATGTGCTGTGCACGGTTTTTAGACGGTATAACTTAGCGAAGATTTGGCTGGATCTCACTTTAACTTTCGAAAAAAAAACCACATACACTCAGACGCATTGTGTGTAGCTAAAATTTCACATCCTGCCATGCCATACAGGCGTTGCCCCCGTAGCCATTCTGTACACAGCGACTGTGTTTGTGGTGGTAGAAAGCGGAGATGAGAATAATTCCACGCTTGGCTGCCTCAGCCCTTTTACGAATAATCCTAGCGGGTTTCTGGAGTGACGCCAACCAAACGCTGGGGATACTATGATGTATGGCGGCACACTTGTGCAAAAACAGATTTTCCCAGCAGAAAAGGGAGCATTAGAACGTAGTGAACTATATTGATAATTACAAATAACGCTTCCGAATAAGTGAACATACATTTTTCTCTGCAGTGTGTCTTACTTTGTGAATCGACCTTCAATGAGCGCACTCACCCTAAACAGTCTTAACATTTCAACAACAGAAGCAAAGATCCAAAAATGCCATTGTTATTAAAACAAAATAGCGATGTCAACTTTTTTTACTGAAAATATATGAGATTCACAATCCGAAGGATTGCTAGTGCAAGAGGCTTTTAATTGTCATCTTGGCCTGGACCTCATCAATTCCCAGTGTTCATTGTTACCGTCAGTGATTAAAATCTCAAAGCGTTTTCTCATATTTTTTTTAATAGTTTTTGCAGCAAATGTGTCGTCATTGGTATGACATGGCAGTTTATTCCCTTCCTCTTACGTTCTGCACCTTACCGTCGTCCTTACGACCTTGCACGACGCTCCCCCCCCCCCCCATCCCTTTTTTTATGGAGTGCAAAATTGAAATACAGCACCAAAAACTCCACCTTTACCTCCCCCAGTGTGATTAAAAAATAAAAGGAAAGTACAAATAACCACACTGCCTCCGCCCTACTTCAACGTCAAATTTAACATGGTGAAGAATTCTTAAAGAATTCCCCATACACACCCGACAAAGAATCTGATCTATTCAGGGTGTTCCACCCACGCACAAATAAAATCACGAACAAATAACCTCCATTGTTACTCGAATACTGAAAAGGGGAGTTAGCTGTTAAAACATTGCTCTCCACCCGAAACAAAACGCAGCTACCCGGTTTTTGACAGCACAGATTATTCACTAAAACGCAGCACACATGTTTAAAAAAAAAAAAAAAAAGTTTCTTCACTGAAAAGGCAACTCCAATATGTCATCTCCCTTCCATCCCCCCGAAAAGACACGTGACTGCTCTTTCGAACAAGGGAGCCTGATGTTATCGGTTCCAACAAAACGCCCCTCATTTTGCAGCCAAGCATGAAATTAGTGCTCAGCCCGCTTTTGGGACGGGATCTTTAAATGGGTACGGGTAGAAAAGTACCCTTATTGACAGCTCATGTTGTAAAGGCCGTGTTTTGTTGCCCCGTGATGAAATGACTGTGGTTCGACAGAAACACATTGCCTGCCTGGTAACTATGCGGGTGGTTTTTTTCGGGGGGGGGGGGTGTCCCTCACTCTTTTCTCTCTCTTCCCTTTCCCTTCCTGTACCCCTCCGGGACGCCCACCCCGACTGTATTTACTTAATTTGAATTACTTGTTAAGGAGATGAACATTTTAAACTAGATTTGAAGGAACAAGTATGAACAGATATGAGCTTTTTTATTTTTTTAAAATTATTTTTCAAAGAATATTCTTCACTTTACTGTGATAGACATGAATGTAAATAGTTTCAAACACGAAGACCACCATTCAAATAGGTTCAAGAGACATGAACAACTTCTTGAACAACCAACCAACCCTCTACCCCTTCCCCCACACGTAGCCATCGCCCTGCTCCAACCGTTCCCATCGCCTCTTCGCTCTTTTTACATTTAGTCAAGTTTTTTATTTATCTAATTTTTACAAAAACTTTTGTTTGTTTGTTTGTTTGTTTGTTTGCTTAACGCCCAGCCGACCACGAAGGGCGGTGCTGCTTTGACATATAACGTGCGCCACACACAAGACAGAAGTCGCAGCACAGGCTTCATGTCTCACCCAGTCACATTATTCTGACACCGGACCAACCAGTCCTAGCACTAACCCCATAATGCCAGACGC
>NC_090254.1:24039056-24124056 GCF_037325665.1 Littorina saxatilis
GCATCAACACGCAATGCTCCGTCGTAACAACGTCCCCCCAAAAGTAATGCCCTTGGCATATTTGGCCGGGCTTCAAAGAGACGTTTTGTGCCTCCGAGTTTTCACGAACAAGAGACACTCTTGTGATAAATCTAACCCCAAACAGCATTCTGCTATATTCGTTGTCGTTTTGTAACTTGAACCAAGACAGTGAATTAGCATACTTTCCTTCAAGTAGGTTTTGGTTCGTTAGGTTTTTAAGTACCAAATTTTCGGCCTTTCCCTCATTCAATCAAATCCTTAACATGACACAGAACAGTACAGAATCATAATACACGATCAGAAATTATAACCTTAAAATGTACAATAATAATGAGATCAAGCTATACAATCAATGATTAAGAAGAGAAGGACGCTTTTATTAACTGTGTTTATTGTCAAACAACGGAGAATCCTGAAGTTATTATTTTTCAAAAACAGAATTAACAGAAAAAGTATATATCATATATATGATTTCTAACAAACGCCTTTTATTCATTGTAGTCGGGTCTTTAAATCTGAATTCCAAACGGGGAGTGGGGTGGGGGTGGGATTTCGGTCCTCATACATAGTGTGATAATCAGCAAATGTGTAGACAACGATACGCGCCACTATCACCCAAGTACCCCCAAGCCAACCATCGATCCAGTCCAGCCTAACCTGAGATCAAAACAGGAAAACATTACGCCGTGTCCGGGGCGGACATACAGCCCGTGACATTACGATGTCACAACAAGGTGTGGCAACCAGCTTTGAAGAATATAATTATGCGGTAACGGATTCTTAAAGTAGCAGGCCCCGTTTTGCCCCCCCCCCCCCCCCCACCCCCATTCCAGCTTCTTTCCTTCTCTATTTCTTGCTTTCGTTAATTTATTTATATCTTTGTTTCTTTCTTTCGATCATTTCTTTCTTTCTATCACTATAGGAAGCCAAACCGTACTTACTCCACCTGCCCTCCTTGATATCGTACCTTTAGTCTCCCGAGCCTACCCATCCATATCTAGAATAAAACCAAAACAATGACCACAACTAGTTAAAAGTGAATACTACAACTGAAGAAAACATATCCATAGATAATTACTCAAACATGGTACATGCAAAACTGGTTTTCCTGAAACTCGAATTATTGCAGATACTTCAGCAATAAAAAATCAAATATATCGCAACGCCTTTTACTTTTTTTTGTTTTGTTTTGTATTTTACTGTTTTTTTTCTCTCTTTTTAGCTGTATCATTTAGTTATTTATGTTATCTTGTCGTTGTTGTTGGTATCAAGCGTTTGGGTAGAAGTAGAGGGACGGCGTTCGCTGCACTGCTTCATTAGTTAAATTTGAAACACACTCCTGCAATATTTGATTCTGTTTAAAAGGCATGCCCGCTTTTGGACATCAGTAAGCGAAATCACCACGTTAACAATTCCCTCCCACCCTTTATGATCGATGAAAAGTGTTTTAGTAGGAAAGGTAGGTCAGTACACACTCTTCTACCCTGGTCACCAGAGCCCTAGTATTGTGTTATACACACACAATGGTGAATTACTGGACAATGCGGCGTCATGGAGCTGGGGTGGTATGCACGAGAAAGAGTCCACCTTGGAAAGAACCAAGTGCTTGTTTGTTTGTTTATTTGTTGCTTAACGTCCAGCCGACTACGCAGAGCCATATCAGGACGAGGAAGGGGGGGATGAAGGGGGCCACTTGTCAAGCGATTCCTGTTTACAAATGCACTAACCCATTACTTGTGTCCCAGCAGGCTTTAGTAAAACTAAATTAATACCTACTGGAAGATTACCAGTTTCCAGTATGTTAAAATAGGCTTAACCTATCTACTGCTGGACTTACATCAGAACATTAACAGATTAAACTATACATGAATCGCGAGACAAGCGGCAAGAGAAGAGATTTTTGGAAAAAATACAGGTGAATGAGCAAGAAGGCAGAAAAAAGAAAAGAATTCACGAAGAAAAAGAGAGCATGACAGGAAAGAGGAACCAAAAATCTACCTAACAGCAAACTAGAAAGCTCCTGCGGTTCCAAAAACAGGAGGGGCCTTTAATTTCATAACCGCAGTGCCCCACTGCGGGAGCACGAGAAAGAGTCCACCTTGGAAAGAACCAAGTGCTGGGTCGGATTGATTGAAATTGAGATTTGTTTGAGGTTTCAACCAGTCCAAACTAGCGCTTAGGTTCCCACCAAGCTGGTCAGTTATTCGTGCACCAGTACCACTCATGGGCATTCTGATAAGCATCGCTCCACGGCTATTGCCAGTTGTCTCTCTGACCGGACGCTACAATCCTACGCGAATCTATCAAAACAAGAATACAAGAGTTATCTCCCATATGTTTTTCGCGAGCACTGATCTAAATTTGAGATCAGTGTTCGCGAGACGAAAATGATTGCAGATTAGCCGACTTCGACAGTGATCTCCGTTCTGTTCTTCACACAGTTATGATAAAGACATCGTTCTAAGGTCAAAAAAAGTCGAAATTTTGGGACTGCTGCCGGAAGGAGACCGTAATATATGGTTTCATCACTGTCAACCGGTTACAGAAAAAATCGTCTGCTCCAGTGAGCGCCGAAACCAAACGGTTGATTATCACGTGACACTTTTGCCATATTTAGAGTTGTTTGCACAGTAAATACATCCGCGAAAAATAGCTCGCTTGAAACTGTCTTACATATCAATTCCTTTGTAATTTAAAAATTACAAAACAACATGAAAAATCATTATCGACGATCGCGAATCTGCTTATATCAATAATACATTAAAAAACACCAAGGAAACTCAAGGCATCCTGTCAGGGAGAGAATGAGTCGAACTCATTTTGACCTGAGTTGAGGATGCAGGGCTGAGGTGCACGAGAAAATGCCCAAATAGTAGGGTACAAATTGATAGAATGGTTCAACTTGATATTTGTTTAAGATATCAACAAATCCGACCCGGCGCTTGGGTCCATCCCAGTCTGGCACTTGTTCGTGTTATCACCCTTGAGACTTAATGTTAACGTGGGAACAATCATGGAACTCGATATGAGGTAGATTTTTCCAAACAATCGGCTCCTGGTAATCAGACACAAGGCAAACTCGCATTGACGAAGGAACTGTGGCTGGCGTAGAGTAAACTGCCCTCAGCACTAAGGAGTTGTAGTCAGGCTTCAGAAGAGTCTGTTGTGTTGGTTTAACCCACAAATTACTGAGCGTGGATGGCCTTTTGTATATCGGCACGAAAGTTAAATATATGTGGCGTGCCTCGGTGTGTGAGCAAAGACTTAATGAGAGTCTTTAAGAATAACATTCCTTCCTGACCCCCCACCCTCCCCACACAATTGAGAGAGAGAAAAACAGATGATGAAAGTTTTGTTTCTCTCTCTCTCTCTCTCTCTCTCTCTCTCTCTCTCTCTCTCTCTCTCTCTCTCTCTCTCTCTCTCTCTCTCTCTCTCTCTCTCTCTCTCTCTCTCTCTCTCTCTCTCTCTCTCTCTCTCTCTCTCTCTCTCTCTCTCTCTCTCTCTCTCTCTCTCTCTCTCTCTCTGTTTTAACTCTGTTGTCCAGATCAAAGCCGATCACGATCTAAAATTATGTTTTATCATATATATCCCGGAAGAAAGCGTTCACACAGCACAACACATGGCAGATAAATCAAAGCAGGATATATATAGGGACCAAAGGCTAGCAGGTCGGAGGAAAGAGAAAGGAGCAATACGGATTAAGAAAGGGAGAGGGAGACACGTTAAAAGGGAGATCCCCCCAAATACCTGGGAGTGGTCCCCACTCAATCATAATAAAGAGTAGAACTCCCGATTTAAAACCCCCGAGATCACCCTCCCCCAATCCGCCTTTTCAGACATTGCTTTTTTTTCTCTCTCCAGATTTTCTGTTCATAAGCTCTGTAAATTGACCTCCATTTTAAGACTCCCTCCTCTTTAAGTCTTGCTTTTTTTCAGATTTTATGTTGTGTCTGAAAACAAAGGTTTCATTGTAAACTCAGGGGCGATCCTGCCCCAACACATGATGAGGTACGCTGAAATTCCTGTTCAATCAACTACCCTGGGTGTCACACCTGTGCAAAGTCCTCCACCCAGACCCTCCCCCGCTGGTCAAGTTAATTAACGGTCGCCTGCTATGACACTGGTTACAGAACTTGGTTTAGTTACCTGTTGGCAGAGAATTACAGAATGCCAACTGCTATTTGGACAATGAAAGAATGTCTTGCATGCTGACAGACATTGCCAGAATGTTACTGTCACGTATGTCATAGGGTACCACCTACAGGTCAAGGTAACGCACGGACGGTCACCTCCTATGATATTGGTTAAAGAATCGGGGTGAGTTACCTGCTGGTAGACAATACAAAGATTGTCATGTATTTCATTAGACAATGAAAGGAATGTTCCACATGTAAATAGACAGAAGAAGAATGTTCTGTTAGTATAGACAATGTCAGAACGTCATGTTGATAGACAATGGAAGAATGTTCCATATGCTGAAACTGATGTGTATAACACACTAGTCTTGACAACTGAGTAATGGCATGTGTTTTCCTATGCTGTATCACATGCACGGACGTACCCTTTAATCACAAGTTTACAGAGAGAAAAGATCCCAAGAACAAACCTCCTTTTTCAATTTCGTTTATCAAAGTTACCACCCATCGCAAAATTCACCCCTCCCCCCCCTCCCCGAGTACAAACCATCAATTGCAACTCGAACCACCCCGTTTCGCTCTCTATATATAACGCGAGACAACATAGATTCTCAGTCCATCTGAGCTCAAATACACACACTCAAACTAAGAAGTTTGCACCTCAACAATAATTCCCTTAACACCGAATATCAAAACCACTACATATACCCACTTATCCGGTCCTTTACCTCTTGCCGCAAGTCTTAAAAGGACATTATGCAGGGCATTCTTATGCTAAACTTGCAACTGTTGTGAACACGTGAGGGTTGGTTCTCCCGTCAGCGCAGAAGAGACACAATCTCCTGGCGAGAGAGAACACCCATCGTTCATTAATGGTGGATGGTTGTGTTTACCAAACGGGTGGGGAGCGCTGCAGCTTTGTGAAGCATCCTTTACTTGACGGCGAAGCGGCGAAATGGTACGGGGTTTAATTGCCTGTGGCCTGTGGAATTGCCAATGAGGACCCCGGTTCAACTCCATTCCGGGTAGGCACTTTGGGGGGGTCTTTAAACAGTCACACTTTCAGGGCGGACGTCCTCAAAATCCTCGAGAGTGTCTAGGGTGAATGGGATGGGGGGTGGGGATGGTTGTGGGGCTTTGGGGGTGTTTGTTAGATGTGTGTGTGTGTGATGGAAGTGCGTTAAACCGGTTAGATTTGAATAAGTTTCCACCACTTGACACACACCACACACAATCTGTAATACTTTCGGTTTTATTTTACTCCTTTTCCCACAGGAAACAGCTAATTAGAACTTTTCCTGACAAGAAAGCGAACGTTAAACTAAAATCACAAAGACACACCCAACCGTCAACCAGAAAAACCACAAATGTAAATCACTTTAGCAAATAAATGGAAAATTCAATAGGCCACACCTAGCTGATCCCTTTTGCTGAACTTCCACCTTTATTAATTAAACCAATTGCTCTAATTTTAAAATCTATATCTCGATTTTATTCCAAGTCATTTTCTGGTTCACATTAAAAAGATTTGTCTGGGTACAAGCAAAAATTGCGTCAAACACGACAGACACTAATGGACGAACGGACAGACGGACACATACGCACACACACACACACACACACACACACACACACACACACACACACACACACACGCACGCACGCACGCACACACGTTCACACACACACCCTCACACACACACACACACACACACACACACACACACACGCACGCACGCACACACGTTCACACACACACACACACACACACACACACACACACACACACACACACACACACAAACACACACACACAACAGGCCAAGTACTCTCTATAGTCGAGAAACTAAAATGCACACCACCGTGCACACTGACCACAGTCTAAACTGTGTCCGCAACAGCTGGCCAGGTGAGTGCGTGTAAACGTCGGTCAGATACCACTGAGAGTTTACCACACCTATAGGTCAGTATTCTATATGTACGTACACGTATAGCAATGGCAACAGCTTGGACGCAGAGACTGAAATCACGACTTGTTTGCTCTGCCCGTCATTTGCATGCCCAACACACACTGTGCACTGAGGAGGTTGTTGCTTTAAGTGGGGATAGGAGCGTATAGAATTAAAATGGCGAGTGTGAGGGACGGTGTCTGTTCTTCTGTTTCATGTTTGCTCCTCGTTTTGTCTTCTCCTTTTTCCCCCTCGCCTATAGGCAGACTGACGGACGCATGGACGACCAGACAAGAAACACGCACGCCGGGTCAGACACACACACACACACACACACACACACACACACACAAACACACACACTCCGTTTATCCTTCAAATGCGTACGACCACCTCACAAAAGGTAGACAAAAATGTAACTAAACATACTTCACTCACTGAAAATACCAAGGTTCTTCCCTTTCCTTTTCTCTTTCTTCGTCTTTTATATCTGAAGCTTACTGTTGCTTCAAACACAAACTTTAAATAAGTCCCCACTACCTAGCAAGAACTTTTTTTCACACAAGAAATAAGATTTATATTCACACCCTCATATACTCTCACAAAAAATAAGTAATTTCACACTAAGAACAAACACCACTCCTTCCCTTCGCGTCACTGATAGGAAACGTACGACATGCCTTTCGTGGGTGACTGAATAAAGCCAAGACGAACCAGAAAAAAAATTCTATTATCTTTTTTTCTGCAGGTGTCACATATCGCCAACAATATATTGTGAGTCAGAGAAAGAGAATCCTCCGCACCTGACAATGACCTCTGGATTTCTCTCTGATAATCTACCCAAGCATATTATTGTTACCAGTGTCTTCATAAGAGAATATATTATACTATTCTAACCTGGACAGCTTTACTTTTCTTGAAAGCAGGGACATCTGACAAATAAAAGTAAGGTTTGTCGGGTAACCAAGTAATCTAGAGGCAAAATAATCATTCTCACTCACACAACATAAGTTTCTTCAGTGTTTACTTCGAAACTAGGTTCTCAAACCACTTTGCTGTAAATAGGTCATTTCTACCCTCGGGACATGTTTTCGTCTAAATGGCTATCAAAATAACATGATGTCAAAATACATGCGACAAGCATCGACAAAACCATCGATGCATCTGGTGGTACAAAGAAATGTTTGAAGTGCGCTAGGATTAACTTCAAAAAGCTTCTATAACCGAAAGGCACATGACAATCATTATTAATTGCTACAGAAAATGCCACCACCCACTATAGATACCAACCTGTCCTATTTTCTTTGAGTTCGCACGTATGCCGCGCACGACCGATTTGTGACAACCTAAACAAAGAACCATGCAATGGACCAAATCTTTCTCTATCTTTGTGTTCCAGCTAATTGGAAATATCGTGCAAAATACCGGTCTCATTTCAGTGCCTCATTTCATTGTTTTTCACCTCTAGCTTGAGTTATACAGTATGTACATCTAATCAGAGATACTGTAGATCTCTGATCTAATGGACGTAATTCAGTGTTTTCCGACAATTAGTTAGAGCTTTAAACACCTTATTATGTGTGCTTCTATTATTAATGTAACTGTAACGACAAACCCGTTTCCCCTTGCTTTTGAATCAGCGTTTTGACGCGGTGCCACCTCAGGTCCTTGTTGTAAATTAATAGATTTAAATAGAACAAGCTCATGGATACACACACAAACAGAAATAGGAAACTGGAAAACCCTCCACATAAGTTAACATTTCCTTTTAACCTACACCGCGGTTGAATTAAAAACAAAGCTAGTAAATTAATACACATATTACATCTCCACAGAAAGAGTGAGAAAAAAAACCGAATAAATATATACTATGTCCTCATACTTCGTACAACCTCGCTCCCACCAAATATTACATCGTTTTGAAAATTCAAATGCCTCATCATCCATCATTTCCCCCTTTTCATCCCTCCCTCTCCTTTCGCCATCACCCTTCCCCTCCCCCCCCCCCCCCCCCCATTATCACGTGGCGACGGTGATGTGCCCAAACCTGTTCTACCAGCCTCACTGCGCAACCTTACATACAGCTATAGAGCTCTACAAATGCGAAGGTGGTAAATTCCTTCTTTTAACGTCAGTAGCAAGCAAGTACTGCCTCCAGTTCCTTGCCTATTCAGTCCCATGTTTGAAGAGAAGTGTAAGTAGAGAACTTGAAAAGAGGGACTGGGATTCGATGAAAATTAATGAGGTGGTAGTAGAGAGAGAGAGAGGGCGGGGGGTGGTGGTGAGGTGGGGAAGGGAGGGAGAGAGAGAGAGAGAGAGAGAGAGAGAGAGAGAGAGAGAGAGAGAGAGAGAGAGAGAGAGAGAGAGAGAGAGAGAGAGAGAGAGAGAGAGAGAGAGAGAGAGAGAGAGAGAGAGAGAGAGAGAGAGAGAGAGAGAGAGATTACATTTTCTTTTCTGCACTGAAAATTTCGTCTAAAATTCATTTCTCAGTAAAGCCCTTTTCCCTCCCATCGCCGATTTCGTCACCGGCGACCCAGTTTCTGCGGCTATTTATAGAACTCGCGCCACTGGATACCGAAAGTGGGTCACTTCCTAAAATGGGCCAAAAATGTATCAAGCCAGGTAAGCAGGTAGGACGACAGGTATGGCGCGAAGCGGGAAGGGGGAGAGGGATAAGGTGGAAAGGGATGAGGGGCAGGGCGTGGGGGCGAAGGCGGTAGTTGGCAGGGAGGGACAAAAAGTGACAGGCTCGTATCACACACGGAAACACACGTACGGCGCCCCAAGCCTTAAACTGTCTAACGTCAATCCTTTTTTGTCACATCCCACGTCAGTCAAAGTTAAATAAGAAGACACTTAATGTAAAAATGTGAAGTTTATGTGTCTCTCCCAACTCTGCACCGATTCCTCTCTTCCCCTATTCCCGTTTCTGCCCCGCCCCACCCCACCCCTCCCCACCCCGTTCCCTTTTTTTCTTGAGGAAATACAGTTTGTGTAATATACTCGTAAAGCACTTTGCGGAAAGCCATTTCAATCATGATTCTGAACAAACAGAGCTTTCCCCCAAATGAAAACACTCTTTATTAGGGAAAACACTCCCACGGTCTGATAATTAAGAAACATGCATGTTACCATGATCAAAACATACCAAAATATGCCCAACGTTAAATAAAGGCGCCACACTTCTCACAGGTGTTAAATTAAACTTTTCAACCCCAAACCATAGAACAGAGCTGGTTATTAACATCATTACTGTGCAGCCCACGTTGGTATATTTGCCTTTTATCCACCCTCTTAAAATTGCTGTGAGGGGAATTAATCCCGAGGTCAAGAAGAGTTAATAACAAAAGCGTCCGGCATTCCGCAGTAGCTCTACTAAACATCCGGCTTATCTGGCCTTTATTACACAAAATCGGCCTTGAAGCCAACCACCTAAGATGCTAGGCTAGGCAAACACTGTAAAGTGACAATGTTATTGCGTTTCACAACTTTGCGTTTCACAAAATTAGTTGTTGACAACCATTGTAGTTTATGTAACGTTTGTTGACAACCCACAATGAACCGTTACCTTTTCGCGCCTCTAACAATTATTTCTGTATTCATTTATTAAACATAAATCAGCCAAATGCTTTCAAGAGATTGTAACAGGTGTACATCAGGACGTGTCAAGTTGGGAAAATCATCAACATACATTGCTCTTGCTGCTACGTCTCGGATTTCACACTCACGCGCACACGCGCACACATACACACACACACACACACACACACACACACACACACACACACACACACACACACACACACACACACACACACACACACCACTATCCTTTTGGAAATAAAGAAATAAGGAAAATGCTTTGAGAAAAAAATGTTACTTACAATATTCTTCAAACCATTTTGTTACCAAAAACCACCAACGGTAAACGGTAATTTCATTTGCTTTTAAGAGTACGCTCATAAGCTTAGCTTGTTGTGCTCCATGTTCCTAATTTCATGTATGCGGCAATGGTACCAATGCAATTTATTGAATAAACTTGTTTAAACCAACGGTAAACTGACACCCCCCCCCCCCCTTCCTACATTTGAGAAGATCTCTACAGACATAAAGCGATGGATACTTAAAACAAACGACGTGTCCCCTGCGATATTGAATCACGACGTGGCTTATCATACCCGCTTATCTACCCAGGACGCATGCTTTCCATTCCCCATACTACGGTTACTATAACAGCTATCAGTTCAAAAAGATAATGTTTTCAGGAGATAAAATCTCACTTATATGCAAACTATTTTATATTACATAACAAATCAATTATGTAGTCCTAAACAAGTAACAAGATCTGGAAATCCTGCAGTATGAAAAGCCTTCAAAGAGGGACACAAAACGAAGCAAATGACTTTAAATAAACAAACAAACTAAACAAACAAATAAACATGAAATTACGGAACATTTCTATGCCGTATCTTTTTGTCTTTCAAACCATAAAAAAAATTCCAACACTTTCACACTTGCAATAAAGGGAAGTAACGGCGTCATTTACCTGAACATCAGCACACTCCAAAGTCACAAAACAACTAATCAAAGACCAAACTACCAAGGGCAGCCGAATGTTACACACAATCAAAACAATTAAAACATTCCCTCAAATCCACGGCACTGTCTGTAACTTTGTAACTTAGTCTGACTCATTTTGACTTTTACTGTCTTTGAAGGTGTTTTATTACTGTCTTGATCTGAATGTGAGAGTGAAACAGGCCAAATCAGAAGACCAGTCAAATCAGAACCTCTCGGCAAACAAGTACTCTCTACAGAAGCTATCTGGCACCGAGTTCCATTCACGGCGTGGTACTATACCTCTGAAGGGAAGGAAATAGTCGTGACAGTAAATCAATCAACTTGATACCTTGCTGGACAATGGAAGCAGTGACAAACAGAGGCCACCAATTCACTGTTACAAGAAGTGCCATTTAACACCACACGTTCATCCATCGCCATGGCAGCTACATATCCGAGGTCACTGACAACCGAAACTGATTCGAAATGACAAAACAAGTTTATATTTCCTACTTCTTTGCGCCCACAAACACTGCAAATCGTCCCGAATCAGCGAAAGCACTTCGAGTGCCATTTTATAGTGTTCTACCCTGCACACAAACACACTCAGGTTGTGAAGTTGTCTCCAATAACACAACAGTGGTTGTCAACAACCGAAACGCCGTATATCAGGTATGCAAGCATCCTCCGGCGGCGTGTTTGTGCCAGGCGTTGCTTGGATACGGAATAAACTATCTCCCTGTTGGTTCTCACCTCGGCGGGCCTGGACGCCGCCATTGTGATGCTATAATCCGTTGCCATGGTAACTACGAAACAAATCAATGTATGGGAATGCGCTTATTTATACCGTCCCACCACTCTCACATCTAACGTCATCTTCCACCGTCCCCAGATGAAGATTTGTTTTCAGTCTTTGATTTTTTTTCTTTCAGTAATCCCATCATTTACCCCACCCCCATCCCATTTTTCCTACTCTTGCTGCATCCTCTCTCGGCCTTGCATCATTTTCCTAACCCATTCTTCGATTTTTCCATATCACATATTTGTCTTAATCACATATGCCACCCCCATATGTATTTATTGCATTCTCTCCCCGAGCATTTCCCAACCCCCTTCTTCAATTTATCTCCCTCATCTTCCATTTTCCTTGGCCCTCCTTTGCCCCTCTCCCCCCCCCCCCCCCCTTCCTTTTCCGGTTTGCAACATGTCTTCAGTTCGGTTTAGTGTTTGGGCTTTCCAGACCCTATTTGTACAAATCCATCAAGTTTTCTGCCCGTTCTTCAACCCATGGAGGGTTTATAATTATAGTTAGTCTTTGCAGTCAACAAAGTTCATCACGGTAAATATGAAGAAATCGTATTCAGGAAAGCGTGTTCACCTTACCGCCTCAATGCCCAATCATCACAATGAGTCGAAGTTGGAAAAACCCACAAAGTTTTCAGTGGTGTACATATAAAGAACAAGTCAAGAGGACAACATTTCGATTTGCATAAACAGCAGAAGGGTGTGGCTCCCGTCGTGTTCGCTGACTAAAAACAGGATGCAAAAAGCTTGCATCGATCCACGATAACTCCACCCTCCTCTCTGCTTTATATTCACCCCGCCTACACTCTCACATACACGTCTCCTGCAGGTTTCAAGCGCGTAAGATTGAAAGTTAACGCATACACTCACACGCGCAGGAATGCATGAAATTGTGCGGGTGAACACACACACATACACACACACACACATTTTCCAAAATTAACGTCTGGTAACGGAAGGTTTTCATACAAACTACGCTCCATGTATTAAGTTTGAACACTTATAATAAGTGCACATGAACGTAACGAACAATGACATAGCGTTCCAACATTGCGCAACAAAAGCGGAGTTGGTGGACAATTTAAAAAGAAAAAAGAAAAAAAGAAGCGGCTTTCGACTTTCCCTAAGGGCGAAATGTCTTTTTCGCTGTCACTTCCTTTTTAGGGATCCAAAATGTTCAAAGATGACTGGCTAGAATTATGTTAAACTTCTCGCGCTTTCTTAAGAAAAAAGTCACATATATAACTTGGTTTGCTTTGGGTCATTTATTGCAATGCTGGGTTTGACCAGCATACAAAGCTGGACTGAAACACAACGGTTATAAAAACAACAACCACAAACAAACAAACAAACAAACAAACAAACTATAATAAGAAATAAGAAATCGATAACATAGACATTTTTTAACACAACACTGATAAAGAAAAAGATTCCTTTTCGTCTAACAACCAATCACGAGTGCATACCCGGAGATAATTTGCCTACTCGCTATGACTGAGATTACCATACCACGCTTTACAACCACAGAACTTCCAAGACGAAAACAACACCTATAACCTTCAGGTACTTGTCACTGTCCTGCCTCAGCCGACCTTGCTTGAAAAACCAACTCTTTGTCTGAAGCAGTTGGAACAAGACCAAAAACCAAGAGCAATGAAGGATAGAAATGGCGTCTTTTACAGCCATAGACAAAGGTCTAGTGTTATCGTGGACAATGCAAGAGCACCTATTAACGCTAGCGCTGAAACGACACTGAGGTCAAGAGCTTCGGGACCATTTTGGTGCCAGCATTGCCCCATGCAAAGTTCAGATATTCTTGCCATAAATGCGATATAATACGCCCCACCACAACGGCCCCCTTAACACAAAGAAGTGAACAGTTCACAAACAGTTCAAGCGTGAGGCCATGTAGGTTGGGGAATGGAAACAGACCTGGTTTTAAACTTGACGGCTTTAAAGGCACAGTGCAGCTCACAGCCTTTGTTTTGCGTTTTTGTTGCAGCTGAGTGCATTTACAGTTCAAAAATCCTCCTATGGTAGTAAAACAAACCCAAAACTACCCAACGACGACATCTGTGAAGCTCGACAGTTTCTTGTTCACGCCGAGTGCATAAATTAACCTAGTTATTACGTGGTGTTTGGTCGGAGTTCGATTCAACTGAGTGATTCCGGCCTCCATTTTGTTTTACACAAACTCATGATGACGTCTGACATAGTTTGCTAGTGACGTGTCTTTTTGTGCATGATGTGGTGATCTACCTCATCTAAATTTAGATCCAAAAATAGGTCAACACCAGCCGGGTCCGAGTACGAAATTAATTCGTAAAAAATCGCAGTTCTTGACTCTTTGGGTGCAAGTCAATGAAACTTGGTAGTTCTTCTGACGGATAGCTGCCTGAGGTATGACTATAAGCCCCAGGGGCTCCGTGCACCTGGATTTCACAAGTTCACTACCTTTAATAATTGGAAACTGAATCTTTACTGGCGTTTACATACTGATCACACCTCTTACTATGTGCGTACACTCTCTATCACTACCCCCCCCCCTCTCTCTCTCTCTCTCTCTCTCTCTCTCTCTCTCTCTCTCTCTGGGCGTTCCTAACAGCATTTAAAGAAACACTTATTTCATCCTACAAGCAAACCTGGCTTGAAAATGTACAAGGAAGTGAACGTTTCTCTCTGTACAGAACCTTCAAATCAACCCTAAGATTATCCAACTATTTAAGTGATTTGAAACATATTAAAGCTAGAAATCTTCTGATTAGACTTAGATTGGGAGTATCTCCTCTGAAAGTGCATCGATTTCGCTTTAATTTAAATGCAACCTCCGCTGATTTATCTTGTCCATTTTGTTGTAACAGTGTTGAAGATGAAGTCCACTTTGTTTTAGTATGCCCTAAATATGCCGAGTTAAGAGAATATTATATTCCACGAAAATACACTAGAATCCCATCATTGTTTAAATTAACCATGCTGTTTTCAAACACTAGTAAGCCGCTATTGCTACGTTTTTCTACATTTGTCATGAAGGCGCTTTCCATTCGTAATCCATAATCCGTAAACGAAACAGGGCGATACAAGTAGGATGTTCTTGTTTTTGTTCAATATGTGCATTTGTATGCTGGTGCTTGAGATGTGCTCATCTCCATGAAAAGGGCCCAAGGCCTACTCATTAAAATATTCAGACTCAGACTTCAGACTTCAGACTTCTCTCTCTCTCTCTCTCTCTCTCTCTCTCTCTCTCTCTCTCTCTCTCTCTCTCTCTCTCTCTCTCTCTCTATCATCCCCATCATTAACGCACATTGCACCCCCCCCCCCCCATTGTCTCTCTCTTACCCACACCCCTGCTCAACAATCAAGGCAAACATAATGTATACATCTTTAACATCCCTCACTATCCGCATTTTTTGTCTTCAAAATAAAGAGAAGAAAACAAATTCACAGAACTAGACCAACACAGTAGCAAACATTCTTTACCACGCACCACAGTTTTTCCTCCACATTTCCTCAAACCACCACCCTCCTATACCCCACCCCCCTCAATAAACACATACAAGACACAATGTATACCGTATACCTTTCGGAGTTTCAACTTCGCTCATTTCCAGCACACTTATTGACGACGTCGGCTCCTTTCTTTCTCGCTTTGTACGACACCGTTACCGTCGTTTTGCAGTCGTTCCGACACCACACCTGCATACAGGTGACGTGAGAGCAAACAGGTACGCTGTCATTATTACTCACTCAGAGAACTTACAGGTGTTAAAGATCAAAAGCTCAAGCGCTCCACAAGCAGAGAGGACATACGCCATAAACTGCGGCTTGATAGATCGCGGTACGAGTCAAAGAGAAGCCATGGCACTGATCTGTGATAGGACATTTCCTCACACAGGGACAGCCATCCAAACGGATCTTACGACCCTTTGATACATTTTTGTGGCTGTTTCTGTTTGCCACCACCCCACCCCCCCCCCCTCCCAACAACCCTCCCCCCCACCCCCCACCCCCCACCCCCCTCCGTAGCTCTGAAAGCTCTGAGAGCCACTCGCCAGAGGCTCGTGTCTCCCGATGATATTCATCCGCTGGGTCTTGACTGAAATACAAGCCATATAAAAAACCACTCGTGTTGTAACCTATACATACATGTAATACAAAACCAAGTGGAACAGGGTGAACAAAGAGGACCTGAAAATGAGCATAAGTTATTGAGGACAGTCGGAAGACGCATTGCACCTGCGTAGTTGAAAACAATCGTACACATATTTTGCCAATTGCCTTTGGATGTCGCCGTCAGTAAACAAAGAACTGACTCTTATTTCATCACTGCCGGCTAGTGAGTCTGAACATTTACTATCCAGAGAGAAAACTTTACTAGCCCAACCAACAATTTGTGTCAGCAACGTTACTCGCATTTGGTGAGTAGAAGAACATTTCTACTCGCCACTTTCAGGCCTGGTCCGCCGACCACACTATCTCAGTCTTCAACTAGCATGTCTTTGTAATTACCGGTAGTAACCCACACGACCCCAAAAGCAGCTTAGAGTAGAGGCATACCCAGTTGTTTTGCTAACAATTACAAAGTATTTTAAGTTTACAAAACGGACCACCATAAGAGGAATGGTTTATTTTTTTAGGCTGATACCTACTTTGAAATCATCGCCTTTGTTGGCCTTTCAGAAAGGTGACGCGCGCACACGAGAGGAAGAGTGAGTGAGTGTGCGTGAATGTGCGTTTGTCCGCCCGCCTGCACGCATCTTAATATATATACATTATATGTCTAAAAGAGTTGTCAAAACCACACACATACACACAGTAATGTGAACACTTTCCTTCAAAAGCAGGCCGGCGATGTTGAAATTCATGTCTTCTTTGTTCCACCTTTTCAAACAGACACTCGAAAAGCACGCCAAAAGGATCATTGACCCCGAGCGAACTTTCACCTATCCATCAGCCCGTAGACAGGACCTCTATATCTTGTCTGTCCACTTCGTCCCCTGACGTCGGGGTCAAAGCAGTCATGCATGGCCAACAGTTCATTGACCGTGTCTCAGTCAATGGCGCGAACGCCGCAAACAAGGAGAAGTACTGTGTTCGTTGGTTCACACCACTCGAAGTCCTAAATACAATTACACATACCATTACCTACATGTTATTAACCTGTAACCGGTGTGGATTTTTTTTAAACCTTGTTTTGTATTTTACTGACCTTCGCTTGCATTTAATTTTCAACATCTCGTGTGCAGTTGCAGATATGAGTTTGTTCTAACCTCATGATACATGTACCATAATGTGGAAAATGGCGGAATGAGTTACAAATATAATCATGGGTGTAAACATGTAGCATCGAACCTCAGGGAAAGTCAGCAATTTACACAAATGTGTGTTCATAAGTTTTGTCCAGTGTATGACAGCTTACTGACAACCTTTCACATCACAGTAGGGCAATAACTTTTCAGTCCCACCGTTTTGACGTAGCCCTAAACCTAAGTTATACAATCCTTTGTTCACCTCTTGTTAAATTTAAAAAAAAATTGCTACAAAGATCTCACCCGCAATTAATGTTCATAATGCCGTAACTCTCCCACTCACTACTGTTCGCTTGCCTCACACTGATGTGACCTCTCATATTTGAATAATTCTTGAAGGACCTTTGCTCCCCTGCTACTTTTCCTCCCCTCATATTCGTGTGATCTCTGAGATTTTTCATAATTTCATCGTTTTTTCGACCCCTACCGTTTTTCCTCCACATACACGTACTGAATTGACTGCTCTCATTTTCATAATTTCGTAGTCTTTCGACACCCGCCTTGTCTTCTCCTCTCAAACCGGCCGATTTGACTCCCAGCACTTTCATAATTTCACAGTTCTTTCACCCCTGGAAATTTCCACCGATCTTTTCTCACAACCACGCTAAGGGCTGTTTACACTTGAATAATTTGTAAATTACTTTCATCTTGAAACCTCCCACACAAATCATGCCAGCCTATTTTTCAATTTTAACGACCAGGTACTACAAGGGGGACTAATCATGGTGGTACTGACATTTACATTGAAAATCCCAGCCCATTAGCGGGACCATGCCAAAACCATCTGTAGAGTGCTTCTCGCCCGATGCGGCTACTTGAGGCGAGGTGATTTAATTGATTTACTAAAGCCTGACATCGCCACTTCAGTAGCGACGACCGGCCGCTGTCATCTCATGCAAATTTGATTGGGGTTGTCCTATTTCCGTCGCGTCTGATATCTTTTTGCATACACTGGTTGGTTGGCCGCTATCATTCTTTCTCCCAATCTCTTTGTTTCTTTCTTCCTTCTTTCACACTGAATTTAAGAACACTTTGTGCCCATTTGCGTTGCGAAAGCGAACACCAGTATCACTACTGACTGATCAAAGCAAGACAATCTTTGATCAACGTTCTCCTTGATGCAAGTTCAGAAACAGAAAGTGAGTCATCCACTTGGATACTCGAGAAACTTCACACACGACAAGGATCTTATTGTGTGGAGTAGTTAGAATATTTGTAACAAAAGGAAAAGGAACGAACAGATGGGAGCATGAACTAGTTAATTTTTGCCCTTACACTTACAGACATCTGTTCCTTTAAAAAAAAAAAATCAAAACCTAAGCACTAAATTAGAATAGAGAGAAAAAACGAGAGAAAGAGATGGGAGAATGCTACGACGGCTTACTAGTGCCAAAACCTGGGGTTACCCATTATCACGTGATAATTACTAATTAACGCTGTCAGTTACTGTTTTCACTCGTTAGTTACTCATTTTCAGTATTCACAGGATAATTAGTAATTTTCACGGGAAATTGACTAATTTTAAGTTTTGGCACTAGCAATCCGTCAGGAAGTGAGCCAAAACTAAAAATTAGTAATTAACAGATGAAAGTTAGTAATTTTCACGGGAAAATGAGTAAATTACTAATTTTCCCTTTAAATTACAATTATGAGGTTTTGGCACTAGTAAGCCCTATGACGGCTTACTAGTGCCAAAACCTGAGGTTACTCATTATCACGTGATAATTACTAATTAACGCTGTCAGTTACTGTTTTCACCTGTTAGTTACTCATTTTCACGGGAAAATAACCAATTTTTAGTTTTGGCACTAGCAATCCGTCAGGAAGAGAGCCAAAACTAAAAATTAGTAATTAACAGGTGAAAGTTAGTAATTATTCCAGGAAAATTAGTCATTTTCCCTTGATAATTACAATTATGAGGTTTTGGCACAAGTAAGCCGTCATAGAATGCACCATAGTTACTTTCTGGCCGTACAGTTACAGACTATAAATTTGTCTTGCCCTCTCTTTTGAAGCTTTAAGACCAAAGGACATCTTTGCACCAAAGATGACCCCTTAAACACTCCTGGCTGCGTGAAACAAAAACGTATACAGTGGAACCCCCGTTTACAGACCCCCGTTTTCAGATCATCCGTCTTTCAATTTTTTCTCTCTCTGTCTGAAAATGTACCTCCATTCCCATTTAAAGACCAGATGGGGGAGGTCTTAAACAGAAGGGTGTGTGTGGGGGGGGGGGGGGGGAAGGGCACTGTACCTATAAATCTGTGTTAAAGTAACCTGTGAAAGAGCTCTCGAGACCTGTCCAGACAGGTAACTTCTTCATCAAAACAAAGGCGGGCGGGGCCTCCACAGTACACGACACAAGCAAGACACCGGGTCGCTTCACGAGGCAACTTCATCATGTAACGAACAGGGCGAGTGACGTGACAAGCTGGGCTTACAACTACATTATGCACAGACCTGTTATGGTGATATATATATACTGTATTCTGTACAAGGATGTATACTAGCCTAGTTCTCGTCACCCTTCGTTATTATTTCATTTGTCTGTTGAAAAGCCATCTTGAGTTTGCGAATTTTCAAAGAGAAATAAAGAGGAAAAAATACCATGAATATTGATACATGTACTAATTTTTGTATTTACCCCCAGAAAAAAAATCTGTTTCTAATCAAGAAGACACTAAATTGCATTTCAAGATCGTTTCATATATTTTTCAGTTGTATTCATTCCTTAATTCTCGGTAGTTTATATAGATCAAAGCTTTTAACCATAGATAATGCTCTAGTGTTGTGTATGCAGCAATGCCATGTGTGTGCGTGCACAAGGACCCAAGGCCATAAATTGTGAAACATGACACTGTGAAAATGATGTCTCCAGATTTAGAAAAGATATATAATTACATGTACAACACGGATAAAAAAAAATGCACGCTAAGGCAAAAAGAGTGTGTACACACACCAAACACTCTGTATGTGAGCAAGTGTGGGGGAGAAAGAGAGATCAAGAAACTGAGAAGGAGGGGGGGGGGGAGGGGGGTGATACTCATGACAAAGAATGTTTGCATAAAAAAGAGACAAGGGTAGGGGCATAAAAAAGTAACCAAAGCGTTGGCCCCCAGTTAAGGCCGGTGAGCAAACACATCACCACCCAGCACCTCATCCCATACCCTGCTTTTAGCCACTATACATACATATTCATGAGCAAACTCACAAGCGCCATCGGGTGGTGTAGATCAATTGAATAAAGAGAAAAGTAATGAGTAAAGATTTACTTTGCTGGTGCTCGCGTTCTTTTCCAAACACACTTTCTGTGGGGAAATGCTGTGCAAATGCGATACTGCCACTCAGTCTGGTTAAAACGCAGTGACGCAAATGTAGCCATTTTATTTCAGGCGAGGGGTGATTCGGTTTATCCAATTCAAATCAAACCGGTTGGAAAGAAGCTGAATACACAATTGTGTTGAAAGGTCTACAGTGTTGTGCAGATGTACTGAACAGTAACTATGTATCTATCAGTATTCTGGTCCTACATGTGTAAGAATAACATTTACCCAAAAATTGCATCCACGGTCCTGATCTATAGCACCAGCAGTGGTTTAGTCGCGGTAATACTGGTATTTAAAGTTTAGTTCATGTTATGAAAGTATACCTTACTAGCTACTGAAGGTTTCATTTTCACAGTGCAACAGCAACATGAAAAAACATGTTTATAAATTGTAGAATCTTCCTTCAACAGTACAAAAGTTAACAAAGCCTGACATCTACTATATAATACTGGTAGGATTTTCGGTGGTTTTTCGATTCCTGTGACCAAACCGCGCGGATTTGTGCCTTCTCCTTCGGTTGCTATGCCAACGTGACCCAGGAAATCGATTCCGCTAGGTCCCGACTTCCAATTTTGTCCACGAACAAAGTTTGAAGAGGTTTGTCTCGCAAATTTGAGCAGACAACAGTGAACTTTGACCTGAACTTTGACATCGCGGCGAAAGAGATCTGTGATTGGTTCTTCTTCAACTTTCGGTTCGACTAAACACGCGACCGCACCTCAGACGAACCTAGCTGTGTGTTTTATTTCTCTACCCCAGACGAACCTAAAATAATAAGAAGATAGATAGATCTGTTTATCTGTTAATGGAACTCCAAAATATTCCATAGATTTGTTTACTAAATAGTTCGAAACATTATCACCTGATAAGTCGCCGTATAACCTTATAGGTTCCAGCGACTAAATATTTTCCCCCGGTGCAACCATAGACATGTACGTCATCATGATCTCCCCTTAATTTGACCGTTATTTTGGCTGTCTTAGTGAAATGGTAAGATATATCTCTATGTTTTTTACATGTAAGTGTTCGGAAAAAATACAGTTATAGCAGTTATGTACAAAAATAAGCAGCATATGCTCTTTTCGCCAAAGTAAAGTCCTTTTTTCTTCTGGTTTCTTATATGTGTCACAGCACACCGCAAGCTTTTAGGCGAATAGCAAGTGAGTGGTATATATATATCATCAATTTTATAGTAGGTAACGGTGTAAATTAGTTGCCATGTTCATGTCCATTATACGTTTTCCATATTCCATATGTGTCATTTAATTGTGTGTTGCTTGATGCCATGTATGTATGTGTATGTGTGTGTGTGTGTACATGACTTTAAATAAGCATGGATTGGATGTGTGCACTCGATTGTGTGTGTGAACCATGTATATATTTTCTGTTGTCAATTACATATGTTATACTATGCGTTTGAATCATTAAGTATTTTAGACGTCATACTTTTTTTCGTATCTTCACGATGGCTTTTTACCCGTTTAAATTTTAATGCTTCCAACTTTCAAAGCGCTGCACGGCTGGGAAGAGATGCGCACTTTTATCACTGTTGTTCATGTAGACGTAATCATGGATTTATGCAAACGTCATACCTGCTGTATTTTATTTTGTTTGTTTGTATAGTCGCGTGCGGTCGCGCAGTCTTTTTGGTCAGTTCCGATTACCTCCCATTGATGCGAAAACCTATATGACTGTTTTTTGTTATTTTTCTCTCTGTTAATTCACCAGTGGCTATGTAACATGTGTTACAGAATTGCACCGGTGTAAGGGTTAACATTTTATTTTTCACCAAGAGAATATAATTCATTATATGCGGGATAATGTGCGGGGGGGGGGGGGGGGGGGGTGCAAACAACATTTTCACAACCTTATAGGTTCCAGCGACTAAATATTTTCCCCCGGTGCAACCATAGACATGTACGTCATCATGATCTCCCCTTAATTTGACCGTTATTTTGGCTGTCTTAGTGAAATGGTAAGATATATCTCTATGTTGTTTACATGTAAGTGTTCGGAAAAAATACAGTTATAGCAGTTATGTACAAAAATAAGCAGCATATGCTCTTTTCGCCAAAGTAAAGTCCTTTTTTCTTCTGGTTTCTTATATGTGTCACAGCACACCGCAAGCTTTTAGGCGAATAGCAAGTGAGTGGTATATATATATCATCAATTTTATAGTAGGTAACGGTGTAAATTACTTGCCATGTTCATGTCCATTATACGTTTTCCATATTCCATATGTGTCATTTAATTGTGTGTTGCTTGATGCCATGTATGTATGTGTGTGTGTGTGTGTGTGTGTACATGACTTTAAATAAGCATGGATGTGTGCACTCGATTGTGTGTGTGAACCATGTATATATTTTCTGTTGTCAATGTTGTCAATTACATATGTTATACTATGCGTTTGAATCATTAAGTATTTTAGACGTCATACTTTTTTTCGTATCTTCACGATGGCTTTTTACCCGTTTAAATTTTAATGCTTCCAACTTTCAAAGCGCTGCACGGCTGGGAAGAGATGCGCACTTTTATCACTGTTGTTCATGTAGACGTAATCATGGATTCATGCAAACGTCATACCTGCTGTATTTTATTTTGTTTGTTTGTATAGTCGCGTGCGGTCGCACAGTCTTTTTGGTCAGTTCCGATTACCTCCCATTGATGCGAAAACCTATATAAGAGGATAGATAGATCTGTTTATCTGTGAATGGAACTCCAAAATATTCCATAGATTTGTTTACTTAATTTTTAAAAGATAAGTTCGAAACATTATCACCTGATAAGTCGCCGTATAACCTTATAGGTTCCAGCGACTAAATATTTTCCCCCGGTGCAACCATAGACATGTACGTCATCATGATCTCCCCTTAATTTGACCGTTATTTTGGCTGTCTTAGTGAAATGGTAAGATATATCTCTATGTTTTTTACATGTAAGTGTTCGGAAAAAATACAGTTATAGCAGTTATGTACAAAAATAAGCAGCATATGCTCTTTTCGCCAAAGTAAAGTCCTTTTTTCTTCTGGTTTCTTATATGTGTCACAGCACACTGCAAGCTTTTAGGCGAATAGCAAGTGAGTGGTATATATATATCATCAATTTTATAGTAGGTAACGGTGTAAATTACTTGCCATGTTCATGTCCATTATACGTTTTCCATATTCCATATGTGTCATTTAATTGTGTGTTGCTTGATGCCATGTATGTATGTGTGTGTGTGTGTACATGACTTTAAATAAGCATGGATGTGTGCACTCGATTGTGTGTGTGAACCATGTATATATTTTCTGTTGTCAGTTACATATGTTATACTATGCGTTTGAATCATTAAGTATTTTACACGTCAAACTTTTTTTCGTATCTTCACGATGGCTTTTTACCCGTTTAAATTTTAATGCTTCCAACTTTCAAAGCGCTGCACGGCTGGGAAGAGATGCGCACTTTTATCACTGTTGTTCATGTAGACGTAATCATGGATTCATGCAAACGCCATACCTGCTGTATTTTATTTTGTTTGTTTGTATAGTCGCGTGCGGTCGCGCAGTCTTTTTGGTCAGTTCCGATTACCTCCCATTGATGCGAAAACCTATATGACTGTTTTTTGTTATTTTTCTCTCTGTTAATTCACCAGTGGCTATGTAACATGTGTTACAGAATTGCACCGGTGTAAGGGTTAACATTTTATTTTTCACCAAGAGAATATAATTCATTATATGCGGGATAATGTGCGGGGGGGGGGGGGGGGGGAGGGGTGCAAACAACATTTTCACAAGCACATAACCAACAAAATGACATCGCATGCGCAGCACACAAAGTGCGTAGCACGGGTACCACTAGTTATTTACAAATGCTGAGTAATTTGGAGTCATATCTCTCTCTCTCTCTCTCTCTCTCTCTCTCTCTCTCTCTCTCTCTCTCTCTCTCTCTCTCTCTCTCTCTCTCTCTCTCTCTCTAACACACACAATCTTTCAGTGACAGTTTCACTGACACACTCTCATTCTCTCTGTGTCTTTATTCCTCTATGCTCGCTTAGCCACATAAATATTCTAGGAATTTAATCTCAACATGAAAATCACCATCACCACCATCTCCTTCACATGGGAGGGTGTATTCTCACTCTCACAAAACTGCACACATGTAGACATGTACATCTATTCAGCCGCCAGTGAATGAGTGACTCAGTGAACGCTTGAGGTAAACAGCTGACAGGTCACCCCACGACCAAGCTCCACCCACTACAACAAACTGGCTGTATTTAGAGCGAATCCAGTCGCAGATGCCCATGATGGGGGAGGTGACTGATGAGGGAGGTGACGAGGGAGGGGGTTTCAACCTCAAGCTCACACAAGCAGAGACGAAACCATGGCAGCAGTGTTTGCAAAGCCTTATATGGCTACCCGTTGTTGCTGTGGCAGAGGTTGGATAAAAGTATTGACATACGCTTTTGTGGTCTATTTTGTATTGTGCTCAACATTTATACCACTATATTTGCGCACAGTGGTTTGTAAACTTGTATGTACTTCCAATACACAATACATATTTACTTGATGATTCAATTGATGAAGTATGCATGATCTGTGTGTTCTCATTTGTACTTTAATTCAGAGCACAACATTTTGTGTTTATTTTGCATAACACTTGCCTATACTTCTCTAATAATTATCAAAACAAAGTATTTGAAATAATTTTTTTCTCAAATAAATCCATTTGACATATATATATATATATGCATGATGATGTTATTGCTTCGATCTTGTGTTGCTGATGTTTCCACATATTGCACTAAAGTCTTCACATAATATTAAATGATCAGTAAACCTTTCCCGAAAACAAAAACAAAAAACTGTTGTTTCTTTCAGTTGCCCCGACCAAACAATAATGAATGGCATCATTACAATTCCCTTTGAGTGAGGAAAAGGGAAGGGGACGGGTAAGAAAGGGGTAATGAAGCTGAAAGGGATACAAAATTTGGCTGTCATCAAGTGTGAGAGGAGCATTATAATATTACATATATTCAGCTGGATGTAAAAGCTGTGAATTCTGTGTATGGTTTTTTTTATGGTGGGTGTGGCTGTGTTTAAAAAAAAAGACTAGAACAGTAGGGCATGTGGAAATGAGGTCAAGTGTACTGAAGGGGGAGAAATATAATATGTAAACACACCTGTGGAAATAATAATATGGGTAAGAGGCTGGATTTGTGTGGTTTTAAGAGGCTGGACTTGTGTGGTTTTATAATTTAGACCCAGTGCTTGTTGTACCCTTATTTACACTTAACTTGGGTGTGCAGATGTTTTCTTTGTGATCAGTTTTAATTTCGGTGTCGGTAATGTAACATCCGCGAAACCCGACTCCTCGCAGAAGGATGTCAAAATGAAACAGAAAGTAGACTTGTCTTTCGTAAGTACAACATGTCATGCAGCCTGCAGTCGTTCAAAACTGGACAAACATGCACAGCAAACAGAAGCAGCTATTTTCGTCAAATCTCAACGCTTCGGAAAAACTTCAATCCAACAGGACAAACACACTGAGCACTTCTACTTTCACTCCAAAACATTGCTCCTACCTGCCGCAGCTTTTTGAAATTCTTAAACGCCTCTTGCAGGTTCTTCGCTGAATTTTCTGGCATCGATTCGCCGAAATCGACCTCAAAAGCTTCAGCAACTTTTGAGGGTCCTTGACTCTGAGTGTCTTTCACCAAATCGGAAGTCGTATCAAGTTTGTTATCGTCTTCAGCCGCATGAATGTCTGCTTCTTCAATGTCGGCTTTGGCGGCCATTTTGGACACACACACCGCGGCGCCAGCCTGACAGCGTTCCAACAGCATTTTGAGCCATTCAGTCTGTCAGTCACGTTCTCTGTTCCACGTGTCAAGACGGCTACAAAAGAACTAGAACCCTCACAACCTGTCTAGGTGCCACGCGAGGAGGTGGGGGCAGAAGCACCCATACAAAACCACGCCACTGGAATGTGCTTTTGTTTTGAGCGGGGCGCCTTGGAAATGGCAAAACAGTGTCACAACAAACTCTGCCATTGGCAGCTGGAATCGACTCTGACCAATCAGCGTTCGGATGACATTGAAGACGTCCGACGCCGGAGAAATGTAAACTTTACTCGAGGAGGACGATTGAAGGGACGGAACTCCTGCTAAAGAACTCTCCGCATACGTTGGGTTTCATTATGAGTTTCAGTGTAAAACAACATGTGGGGGGAAAACCCTAACCGCACTTCAAGAAATAAAAGAGTTGCTTGTAAAAAAAAAAAAAAAAATTGTTTTAAAGAAACCCCAATTAAAACAGCACAAATGAAACAATTATTAGAGTCAGTGTCGGCTAGCTCTGGATGAAAAAGAGCCCAACACGCCGACAATGACGACAAAACAGACACACACAACAAAAATGAAATGGCATGAAATAAAACGAAAAGCCGGCTTACAGTGTCATAATCATAACAACAATAAACAGTGACAATTTGGTCGCCAAATAAACGCTGCCAAATTAAGAAAACAGACGTTTCCACCCACAACAGGGTCTTCCTCAGACTGAAAAGTGTATAAACTATGACTTCTGTTGCACATGTTTATATTGTGTAGTGTGACTCCTATCATTCTTTTCCTCACTGAGTTCCCTGAGTCCGGTGACTCAGTTATGTGTGCATGCAGTGTGCTTGTGTGTGTGTGTGTGTGCGGTGTGCGTGTGTGGCGGCCGGTGCCGTGTGTGTGTGTCAGTGTGTGTGTGTGTGTGTGTGCGCGCGCGCGCGCGTGTGTGTGTGTGTGTGTGACTGTGTGTGTGACTGTGTGTGTGTCAGTGTGCGCGCGGGTGTGTGCGTGTTGCCGCTCTGTGTCTCACCTTTCTGTATTTTGGGTGTCTTGCAGTGTCACCGACCTTATGCAAAAATGTCTGCGTTCAGTTCAGTCTGTTCATCAGTGCGACAGTGGCTTGTGAGTAAAGATGAAGTCTTGGTTAGATTTTCATTAGCAAGACCCGACTAGCGGAAACGTCGTTTTCTGCATTTGTTTGCACTTAGTTGGTGATTTCATTATCACTGTTCCTTGTTGTTGCACTTTGAACGCAAACTGCTGTAATCATTCAAGCCAGCAAAAACGCAATTACCTACAGCTTTGAGTCAATCAAATCTACAGATGTAGATATATAGTTTTAAAATAATTTGTTGGAAAACAACAACAACAACAACTGCAACAACAAAGCTACAGTCGCCAGGAGTGGCATAATTTCCTTACAGAACCAGTTCTGATCAGATTGCGTCTGAAAATATCGATGCTGTACATTAGCAACAATAATGATGCATTTTGACGTGAAGTACTGCGTAAATGAACAATTCTGATGAACTATTCATAAGGCGCTTCTACTGTAAAATAGACTGCTACCGGATCGATAAGAATGAGATGATGAAAATCGTAAAAATACTAATACGCCGTTCTAGCTAAATGAGATGATAATGCAAAGCATACAAATTGGTTGTGCGTACATGTAGTTTCAAGTGCAATGTCGCACAAAAAGCACTAACAAACTGCGACAGAACTGTATATTTGGCCAGATACGAGAAAAGCAATAATACAAAAGGTAGAACTTATAGCTCACCGTTTGTATCACTGCTTAACCGAAGAAAATGCCAGGAGATTATCCACTTCTGTGCATGTTTGTTTTACGTACTGTGTGTGCGACGTGGAAAATAAACTGTGGCCCGGCAACAAAGACAACGGGAACAAAATCTGACTCTGTTTCTGTTTCATTTCACTTTCATTTTGTGCTTTTATCTTTTGATTAAGAGTGAAAACCTTTTTCGTTCTTTCTGTCTTTAGTTCTCTTTCTTTTGAATTACAACAAAAATTACCTTTCGGGTTTTAAAGAAGGCCTTTCTATGTTCTATGTTTCCTCATATGAGTGTGTGTGTGTGTGTTGTTATTTTTTCTTTCTTTCAGTGATTGTGTGATCCTATTGATCTTGTATTTAATACTGGTGTTGTGTTCTTTTCTTGTAATGCTGTTTCACAGTATCAGTAGCAAACTGTATGTTGGATATCTTGCCAATGCCGTAGGCCACTGTACATTTTCCGTGAATAAGAACACAAAAAGACATAATTCGGCAATACACAAAGAAAAGGAAAACCCAGCGTCTACCTCTTTCAACTCCTTCAAAAGTTCATTTTACAGGAAGGTATTTCATATTCTCCTCGATAGCTAACAGTAGAGATAGAACTTTTCCCGACAGCAAAATGAACTGATGAAGCGACACGGTAAAACGCAAGGTGTTCCTTTTAATGCTTTCGTGGCTTGAGTAGGAGAAGGTCGGGCCTAGATCTGCTGTCAGAAAATTCAAAGAGGGTGGAATTTTTTGCGCGACCCGAACCCCTACCCCAAAACATTGAATACATTTTTTATAATTATTTTCTCAGCTTCAGCCATCCAGCGATTACTCAAGCCTCGAATTGTCCAAAGACAGAGAAAGTGCAAAACATCAAAAAACAAAACTTACCTTTGGTACACGATTTTAGTGTTGAACTGATTTTTTTCTTTTGTAATGAAGTTATTTCATGAGCATCAAGTCACACACACACAAACACACATACAGGCATGTACGTACACAGTCATGCACGCGCACACACGCACACACACACACACACACACACACACACACACACACACACACACACACACACACACACACACACACGCAGGCATGCACACAGTCACAGGGCCGGACCAAATGAGTTGTAAGGGGGGGGGGGGGGTTCCTCCTTTTTTTAGGGGGGCAAATCAGCGAAGTGGCGAAGCATTGACTTTAGTCCCACATGCTAGATGTCGAAAAAACCACTCAAATTACCTGCCCTTAGTAGGGTGGTAACCAAGCTAAAAGCGACGCCATAGCCGTTGCTATGGCCTGACCTTGCTCGGTTACCCATAACCCCCTGCGCACCACGTGAGCGCCAGCATCCGTAATAATCATTCGAGACTATTAATCAAACAAACACCCCAAGGACATAATCCAGCGGGGATGGATGGGAGGGTATTAACTATAAGAATTGGGTAAGTATATTATATTAAATCAAAATTTAATTAACAATTTTCGATTTAATCACATATTCTTACTCCAATTCTTATGAATGCAGATTCCTCCTAAAGGTGGAGGGAACCTACTTATGTCCTTGTAAGAACCTGCCCTGCAGCAACTAAAACCAGCAATGAACTGGAGCCGTCTAGCCGCGTGCAGGAGATATCCCGAAGATAGAAACCGATGAACACATCATCTGATCTCCAGTAAGCCGTTTGCAAAGCTTCGCCTAGGCGACCAGAACGCAACACGGCAATAAAGTAAGCACAAAATCTGTACCCGAGCTGTTGGCAAACCTCGCATAGACGAGAGGAACACCACCAGCCAGAGAAGAACACCAGACTCTGGACTCCCGAACGCCTGCGCGAACTAGGGGGGTCTGGGGGCATGCTCCCCCGGAAAATGTTTGAAAAACGGTTAAAATCTGTGCAATCTGGTGCATTTTGGGCCTTGTTTTGAGGGTTAAGAGCAGCATTGTTTTGGTGCTAAAACTAGTAAAACAAAAAACCCACTCAAAGCAAGGTACATGCTTTTTCCAGGGGTGGGGTTCCGGAACCCCTGGAACCCCCCCCCCCCCCCCCTGGGTCCGGCCCTGCAGTCATGCTCGCGCACACGCACACGCACGCACTCATGCACTCACTGACGCACACATACACACATGCCTTCACACACACACGAAGAATACATAAAACGCACATGGGCACGCGCACTGTCAAACGCACGCAATGTTAACCGTCTTGAAAAAAGACCGATTACGGCGGTAACGTTATCAGATGAATGAAATAATGTAGAATTAAGTTTATTTTTTATTATTAGGATATTACTGGTGTTTTTTTTTTAAATAGGAAAATGCTATTCATGTAAATTCAGACCTATTGATCGAGTTAATTGATAAGAGTCAAGTTAATACAATATCTGCATGTTTCTGTATTTCTTCGAGGAAAAAAAGTTACTCACAAAATCCCAAAGTACACTTACTCGTCACTTCCCTCCAGTATGACGTCATGTTCGTCAAACGTCATCAGCGGAAAGAGCAGCTGCGCGTCGCAGACCTCTGTGTGTCAGTTCTCGAGCTTGCTGAAATCAGAAAGAAAAAGTGTTCTAATATTTGACAAATCTTTTAAGAAACGTATTTCATGCAACCGTGAAGCAACTAGAAAATTGCACATGGCTGTATGTCTTTGTGCCGAGAGGTTCAAACAGTGTGAGAGATCGTACTAGGGGAAGGGCTCCTAATATGGACCACTTTTTGTTTCATGCTGATAACTCGCTTGTTTTCTTGCGAAGAAGTTTCATTTTGTGTTTGGTAGTCCTTCTCTCTTAGGTTAACCGTTAGGCTGAATGAGAGTGAAATAGCTTTGATATACATTCAGAAAAAATTAAATAAAGAAAATATCACAAATGTTCCATATTAGCAGCCTGGGCGCCTAATATGGGCCAGTGAAGTGACCTTCACGAATCACTGTAAAAAGCCCCCTATACTTCAAAATAACATGATACAACTTAGTGTACAAGTCAGACTAATTAAAATATGCTTTAGATTTATCTGTTTCGGGTTGATGAGAGCATTATTTGAAGCACACCAGAAAACTAAAGAAGCTTATCAAAAACAAAGTGAAAATAAGTGAAATTATCAACTTCCACGAAAAGAAGACTTTTTTTTTTTTTTTTTTTTAAGTCTCGAGGGCTAGTTATAGGTTATTTCAGGCAAGCTTCTTAAGGGTCTTCTTGAGGGTCGGGGGTGAATGGGTTGGGTAGGGGTGGGGGAAGGGAGAGGTGGAGGGGTTTTAAAATACAGAAATATATTGTATGGAATGCAACACAATGTGCATTTAAGGAATTACATAAGGAGAACTCAAAAATTACAAAATTACATTGACATAGTTATACCTTTCATATGGGAGTAAAGTTGCTCAAATCAGCTACACATCTGTTAACACTGGTACAAGACATTTCATTCACGAATGATGTGTGAACGTGACTGTCTCTTAAACATTTTCACTGAAGTTGCATTTCTTATCTGTTGAGGGAAGGAGTTCCAGAGAAACGCTCCCGAGAAGGCTAAGCTCGATTTGTAGAGGTCTATGCGAGGTATAGGAGGGAGAGAGAGAGAGAGAGAGAGAGAGAGAGAGAGAGAGAGAGAGAGAGAGAGAGAGAAAGAGAGAGAGAGATAGCGGGAGAGAGAGAAAAGAGAGAGTCTGGAGTCTGGAGTCTGATCTGGATGGTTTATTGATTAGGCCTTGGGCCCATTTCAATTCGGGGTGTACAAAGTTTCAAAATTACATGCTTCATGAATAATAATCATAATAATATTAATCATAATAAAAATCATCATCATCGTAATGACAGTCGACATGACGACAGTGGAAACAGGCATTTACAACAGCAAAACGTTTGAAAAAGGACAGTAATGCATCAACACAAAATCCATTCTCTGTCACACTTCACCCATGTCTCTCTGTCATCCTTCCGTCCATCCATCCATCCATCCATCCATCCAACCATCCATCCATCCATCCATCCATCCAGCCATTAGAGAGAGAGAGAGAGAGAGAGAGAGAGAGAAAGAGAAAGAGAAAGAGAGAGAGAGAGAACACAAAAGAGAGAGAGAGAGACAGACAGACAGACAGACAGACGGACAGGCAGACAGAGAGAAAGGATGGGTGGTAGAGAAAGGATAGGTAGGGGATGGGGGAGAGAAATACACAAACATGTTCGCAGACAAAGAAAGAAAGAGAAAATCTCTTTCTGACCTAGAACATGATGATCAGGGCATCAGAAACATTTAACATTTTCTTTTTGTGTCACGAACACACAGAAAAGCAACAAAACGATGAATTTAAACACAGGAACGTGCCTTTTTACGCTTCTAGAATAGAAACGACGCACACAAAAAAGACAAAGAAATGTCAAAATGTTGATCACCTGTGACGTCACAGACCTAGTTCTGTTCGATGTGACCTTATTATCGATCAAAAATCATCGTATCCTATCGTAAACACTTGTTTCTGTGAGACAATTACTAACCAATTCTAGCTACTTGGTTCTAATCGCAACAAGTACCATGCCTTCTCACACACAAAAGAAATTAGGTCGAGTGCCTTGTCACACTTTGCTGAAAATAACAGGGAGAGTGCGAACGTGTTAAGGCAATAATTGCGTTATTACCGTCGTGCGATTGTTGTCATTGTTGTACAAAAAGAGATAAACATCATTGGACATTTGTTCTTCTTCGTTGTACAATGTTTGTGTTCCATCGAAGGCAGTAGAGATTGTAAGAGTTGCGCACCAAGGTGTGTGTGTGTGGTAAAGGGTGAGAGAGAGAGAGAGAGAGAGAGAGAGAGAGAGAGAGAGAGAGAGAGAGAGAGAGAGAGAGAGAGAGAGAGAGAGAGAGAGAGAAGGAGAGAGAGATTAAATCATATTGTCTTTACCTCTCTGTCTATCACTTCTCATCTCCCCCTCTCCCTTCCCTCTCTCAAGTATTAATCTCCGACACGCGCTCCCTGCATTCAGAACCTGATACCCCCTTTCAAAACGTTACAGGAGCGTTTTGCCCGAGTGCACAGTGTTTCAAGACGTCAATGTAGAAGAAGATTTTCTCACCACCAAAGCCAACAAAACGCACAAAAAGAATGGGCAAGGCAGGGCGCACTCATACTAAAGACATCGGGGAGTACCCCGACAAAGAGAGAGAAAGTAGAGGTTGGCAAAGGTTGGGGGGGGGGGGGGGCGGGGGTGGAGAGGGGGGTGTTGAGGGTCGGGGGTGAATGGGTTGGGTGGGGGTGGGGGAAGGATCGGGAAGGGAGAGGTGGAGGGGTTTTAAAATGCAACTGTATGCTAAACTGTCAAAGTCCTGCGTGGGCGTATAACGAAGGGGATTTTTACTTCAAGGTACAGTGGAACCTGCCCCGTTAAGCACCTGTTGATAAAGACCACCTGCCCATTACGACCACCCCAAAGAATCTCTGACGAGATTTATTCTTCATAATTCACCTCTCCATAACCACCACCTGTTGATTAGCACTATTTTTGGTTGGTCCGGGCCTTGCGTGGTCGTTATCGACAGGTTGGACTGTACTTTCCTACTCGTCTAAACGACTGTGACCACTATCACACATCTATCCAGCCTTTAGCCTGTTCAGCGCGGTAGTGGTTTCGCTGTGCTGCATAGCACGCTTTTCTGTACCTCTCTTCGTTTTAACTTTCTGAGCGTGTTTTTAATCCAAACATATCATATCTATATGTTTTTGGAATCAGGAACCGACCAGGAATAAGATGAAATTGTTTTTAAATCGATTTCCAAAATTTAATTTTGATCATAATTTTTATACTTTTAATTTTCAGAGCTAGTTTTTAATCCAAATATAACATATTTATATGTTTTTATAATCAGGAAATGATGTAGAATAAGATGAACGTAAATTTGGATCGTTTTACATAAAAAAGAAAAATTATTACAATTTTCCGATTTTTAATGACCAAAGTCATTAATTAATTTTTAAGCCACCAAGCTGAAATGCAATACCGAAGTCCGGCCTTTGTCGAAGATTGCTTTACACAAATTTCAATCAATTTGATTGAAAAATGAGGGTGTGACAGTGCCGCGTCAACTTTTACAAAAAGCCAGATATGACGTCATCAAAAGTATTTATCGAAAAAAAGAACAAGTCGCGTAAGGCGAAAATACAATATTTAGTCAAGTAGCTGTCGAACTCACAGAATGAAACGCAATGCCATTTTACTCGTAGCATCGTCAGGCCACCGCTCATGGCAAAGGCAGTGAAATTGACAAGAAGAGCGGGGTAGTAGTTGCGCTAAGAAGGATAGCACGCTTTTATGTACCTCTCTTTGTTTTAACTTTCTGAGCGTGTTTTTAATCCAAACATATCATATCTATATGTTTTTGGAATCAGGAACCGACAAGGAATAAGATGAAAGTGTTTTTAAATTGATTTGGACAATTTAATTTTGATAATAATTTTTATATATTTAATTTTCAGAGCTTGTTGTTAATCCGAATATAACATATTTATATGTTTTTAGAATCAGCAAATGATGGAGAATAAGATAAACGTAAATTTGGATCGTTTTATAAATTTTTATTTTTTTTTACAATTTTCCGATTTTTAATGACCAAAGTCATTAATTAATTTTTAAGCCACCAAGCTGAAATGCAATACCGAAGTCCGGGCTTTGTCGAAGATTACTTGACCAAAATTTGAAACAATTTGGTTGAAAAATGAGGGCGTGACAGTGCCGCCTCAACTTTCACGAAAAGCCAGATATGACGTCATCAAAGACATTTATCAAAAAAATGAAAAAAACGTTCGGGGATTTCATACCCAGGAACTCTCATGTCAAATTTCATAAAGATCGGTCCAGTAGTTTAGTCTGAATCGCTCTACACACACACACACACACACGCACGCACACACGCACATACACCACGACCCTCGTTTCGATTCCCCCTCGATGTTAAAATATTTAGTCAAAACTTGACTAAATATAAAAACACATCCGAGGATATCATTCCCAGGAACTCACATGTCAAATTTCATAAACATCGGTTCAGTAGTTTGGTCTGAATCGCTCTACACACACACGCACAGACAGACAGACAGACAGACAGACAGACAGACAGAGACAGACAGAGACACACACACACACACACACACGCACACACAACATGCACGCTCGCACGCACGCGCACACACACACACACGCACACACACACATACACACACACACACACACACACACACTCTCTCTCTCTCTCTCTCTCTCTCTCTCTCTCTCTCTATCTCTCTAGCTCTATCTCTCTCACACAAACACACAGGTTTAGCATCATATGTCCCTTCTTTCTGAAACATTAAGACTTTGAATTGCCCGGTGGAAAAAAACTCTCTGAATTTCTTTGCTCAGAAAAAAATTTAAAACGTGAAATTTGAATCTCCCTTCACTGATTTAGAAGCCTCTTCTTTTGGGAAGCATAAAGGCTTTTCCTTGCTTGGACAGAACTTATGGATACGGGAAAATTTAAGTGTCTCTTTCGCGGGTTTAGAAACCCCCTTATGAAGCATTCGGACTTGCAAGGAAAAAACGTATTCAGCGAGGAGATTAGTCATACCAAAGGTGTTATCAAAGAAGAACACGCGTGCTTTCCGTGTAAATACATGCAAGTGTTTGCTACATTTCATGTTTGAATTTCACACGCTTGCTTCAATGAGGGCAAAGCAGGAACGAAAATAAGATTGGATGATGTCTGCTTATGCAAGTTATTCCCCTTGCCCGAGCTCTCCCTCACCTTTCCTCCAGAAAACAATGTGCAGACCATTCTACAGAAAAAAATAGACTAGTAAACCTTTTCTTCACTTTTTCCTCTCCCCTTTTTCTTCAGTTTCTTTTCCTCTCTCTCTCTCTCTCTCTCTCTCTCTCTCTCTCTCTCTCTCTCTCTCTCTCTCTCTCTCTCTCTCTCTCTCTCTCTCTCTCTCACCTCCTTGGGGCGGCATGGGGCATGCCTCCCTCCCCCCGGTAAATGTTGATAAAAACAAGGAAAATGGAGCAATCTGGTGCAATCTGAGCCACGAAACTTCCCCTAATACACCTTCCAAAAAGTAAATTTAAGAAGACAAATTTGGATCAAAACAAGGACAATTGACCGATCTGGTGCAACCTGAGCAAGCAAATTACCCAACTACTTTCCAAAACCGTCACTTAGAAGACAAAGGCCGGCTCCTAGGGGGGTCCGGGGGCAAAATGTTGATACAAATTAAGGAAAATGGAGCAATCTGGTGCAATCTGAGCCATCAGGTTTTCTTTGTTTTCAAATTTTTTTTCTCTCTTTTTACATTTAGTCAATTCAAGTTTTGACTAAATGTTTTAACATAGAGGGGGAATCGAGACGAGGGTCGTGGTGTATGTGTGTGTGTGTGTGTGTGTGTGTGTGTGTGTGTGTGTGTGTGTGTGTGTGTGTGTGTGTGTGTGTGTGTGTGTGTGTGTGTGTGTGCAAGGACGTGCATAGTGTGTGCAAGGACGTGCATATATTTATACGTGTCTTTTCGGCTGTACCGGTATAAGTACGTGGACATGTCTTCAGATATAATTTTAACTTAAAACAATCTTTACACATTTGTGTATTTCAATATCATTAGGCAATATAATATAGGCATTTTCTGGCAACAATGCCATTTCATAACGAATATATAATCAGGTTAACAAAAATAAAGATCATGTAATTAATTAAATATGTTGGGTGGATCTGAACGGAACTTTACGGCTTACAGTAAATAAAGGCCATCACTTTATATGATCTTACGAGTTCTCTTATGCAAAGGGAAATATTACTTGGAAACAAAAATATTCATTTGCCCGGGAACTTTTTAATCCAGTACCTGAAAACACAAACGCACAAACATACGCATATATATAGGCACACACACAGGCACACACACGGATACAGACAGATTAGGTAAGCCTGCATGAGCCTAACGGGTATTGACTATTTATATAAGCCACCTTCGATTAATTAACACGCAACGAGCTCATTTACGAAAAACGCAGCAGCCAGATTTTGCTTCAGGTACAGCAGATGAACAGTATACAATTAAATCTCCACAATAAATAAAGAGAATGTAATGGTATGGGTAGATAAAACTCAGAAGAACATTATTAGGCATCGGGTAGTGTAAGTGTTAAAGAGTCCTGTCTCAAAACGAAACAGTTCTCGTGGGAATTTCAGGAAAGTAAAACATATAAGAATTTTTTTATTCAAAACTGTAAAATTTGCTAAGCTATATACCTGTAGGTCACTATGTCCTAACGCCGACAATACGGACACAATTAACGCTCTGAAAAACATGCATACATTTTTAGCACTCCCACAAAAGCAAGCATTACGTTGCTTGCATAAGGAAAAAGGTTTGCTTGCTTTGAAACCTGCGCTACCTCTCTTTTCATGCCACCCGGTCCGACAAGACAGCGTCAACACGAAAAGCAGACGACCAGATATCCATCAACTAGGCTACAGTTATACACACGGACTCACCTTGTCAGTAAAAATGGAAGAATATTCTTCGTCCGTTGAAATTTTGTCAGTCTTTCTGCTGGATCGTGTTCTTCTTTCTCTGTAGTCGGTCTGTCTTCCAGGCTGTTCGTCCGATGTGTCGATCTTGGGTGGACGTCTGCTGTTCAGAAGCAGACGACCCGAAGTTTCGCTCCAGTGAAGCGCGCATCATCTGCTATTGACTGGGCCACGTGACTAGGCTGATTGCTAATGGCGGGAGGGGATGCAGACGTTTTGTTGGTTCTTCCCCTCGTGAGCCTACAGAAAATTGAAAGAGAAATGGGTTCAACGGTCGATCATCAGGGCAGGTGAAACATTAAAATGGATCTGAAAACGAAAAGGGGAGAAAAAGAATTCAATTTTTTAAACTCAGACATGAGTTCCCTGTAAATATTTAAAGAAAAAATCACAAGGAAATCCTGAAAAAAAGAGGAAATAGAAATACTACTGTTTCTCTTAACCATGAGTTTTCGGTGACAACACTGAGAAATTCAAAGCAAGTAGAGAAACGAAAAAAAAAAAGAAAAAGCTTTCAGTTTTATTCTCGAACAAGCGTTTCCCGGTAAAACCGGAGTGAGCTGTTTCGTGGCATATTTTAGCAATCATGATGCTCTCACGCCAAGCAAAAAAATTAAAACCTCGAAAAAACGCGAAAACTATGCAAAAATAGAACATTTCTTCAAAGATTTCAATTTGAATGATCACACTAAATAAAATTCCTTGTTTAGTTTCCAAATACTCATATCTTTTCATAAAATGTATTGTTTGAAACCAAAACGCGTTGCTACTAAGTTCTGTGTCGGCCTGAGGATAAACGATAGCCATGTAAGGACTTACTAGAAAGACAGCAAGGAAGGAAGGAAGGAAGAAAGGAAGGAAGGAAGGAAGGAAGAAAGGGCGAAAAGGCGAAAGGAAGGACGACAGGAAGCAGAATGACAGGAAGAAAGAGAGAAAACAGAGATATAAATGTATGGTTACACTGAACTAAAATGCAAACCAAATATTATCATAAAAAAGAGTAAAAGCCCAGCTTTTTTTTCCAGCAGAACAAGAAAAAGTTGAAAGACAAAGATGGGAGCATAAAAGAGACACCAGTGGGAAAGAGAGAGAGAGAGAGAGAGAGAGAGAGAGAGAGAGAGAGAGAGAGAGAGAGAGAGAGAGAGAGAGAGAGACAGACAGAACAGGCAGACAGACAGACAGACATACAGACACACAGACAGAAAGAGACAGACATAGAGAGTGAGTCAGAGACAAAGACAGAGACAGAGAGAGAAATGTAGAGACGAAGAAAGAGGCAGACAGACAGACGGACGGACAGACAGACAGACAGACAGACAGACAGACAGACAGACAGAAAGATGGACAGACAGACAGAAAGATGGACAGACAGACAGGTAGACAGACAGACAAACCAGGAGAAAACCAGTGGCAATAAGACAGTACAGGCAGGCAGACAGGTAGATAAACAGAATGAAAGAAGAATAAGAATAAGAACAAAAGAACCCTACTTACGCACTTTTTCTAAGTGAAACACGGACCAACGAAACTAGCTTCTCTACACAACTGCATATTGTCTTACTTTGAATGGTTGGACTTGCACAAGGGGAAAAACCCACCGACCAAAGAAGACTGCTAACGTCACTGCAGACGAATTAAACTTTTCCTTTGATAGTTTCATGAGAAAATCCATATATACTCGTTGTCATATAAAACAAAACATTGTAGATCAAAAAGTCCATACAAACAGGTCACAAAACCACATCAGCCAAACCTTTTTCTCAAAATCCATAAGCAAACATTAGGAGCCTGCATTGTGATCAGAAACCGACGCGGTTTACTCTCCATTCAAGCCAAATTTTCAAGTGCCTGAACTAACACCCGACGGGCAAAAGTACTTTGACAAAAAACTTGCGAACTTTTGTAGCACCAAGGGACAATATTTTCACCCCCCCCCCCCCTTCTCTCTCTACGCCCGACTCGATTCATCATCAAACTACCACCATGATGGATCCACGCCTTTCGCAGAGCAAGGGCGTTGTTAAGGACGCCCGTGCTGTTGTTAGGGACTCTTTTAGGACTACCCTCCGTCTGGGAGTCCAAAACCTGGCCAAAGATAGTGCATGGGACCTTATAATCAATATGGCGTCGTGTTTCATTATTGTTTCTGATAAAATAGTAACACAGATATAGCTCGACTGTGTTTATTTTGGAGCATGTGTTTGCTCGCGTCTTTTTTGCAATTTAAGGCATGGCGAAAGAACGTGCTGTTATGGACATGTCTGTGAGAAAGCAATTCTTTTTCTTCAGTGTTGTACTTTTGTTTTTATGAGATAATTGTTTAACCGGCTAAACATGTCAAAAGTTGATTTCCAGGATATGTACGTATCCTTCATGTCTTTAATTCTTGTACAATTTTTGTTGCGTTTCTTTTCCTTACAATTTCTAATTGATTCCAACCTGCTGACCCCAATTTTTTTCTTTTCTTCCCTTTTAAAATCATTTTCTTCTTAATTTGGTTTTCTGTTTGTCTGTGTGTCTGTCTGTGGGTCCGTGTGTCTGTCTATCTGCTTGTCTTTCCTTTTATTTTTTTTTCTTCCGTTCCATAATTCTTCCCTTCTGTCTCTCTTTCTCTCTTTTCAATGTGTGTGTGTGTGTGTGTTGTTATTTTTATGAATGTGAAAATGTTATGGATGTTACACATAACGGCCGTTATAATCCGTTTCTCGCTGAACATCTATATATAGAAAGCTTGGTCCTCACATTTCAATGTTTAATCGTCTGGCTAATCCTTTGAACGAAAAGTGATAATGTAATGTTGATAACCGTTTTATTTAACCCAAAGCCATCAAAATAATGCAACGGATCTTTCCTTTTGATTCTGAAACATCAAGCCAATGCAACAGAATTTGCTCTGAATGCACTGGAAAATCACGGTCAAGCCAATGAACGGGACTTCTCGAAGAGGCGTGTTGCGTTTATCTTACAGATTAGACTTCAATACTTTAAATCTGCAAATAGTGTGGTTCAATGAACAGGCAAGAAGACGCATCATTGCTGTTTCAGGGGAATTTAGTCAACTATTTATTAATTTTAATTTGTTTGTTGATCAATTCCTACATGTATTTATTTATTTTGCATTTTGTTTGTGTATTAATTTTCATATATCAGTTTTTTCCATTTAATCTCCTATCCATTTATTCACTCTGCGAGATCTGTTTTTTTGTTTGTTTGTTCCTTTGCTGGAAAATAGATTTTTTATTTTTATCACAAGCAGCTAAGAAAAGCAGTAGTCAAGTTGTTTGAAAATCTATCTTTTTCATGAAGTGGAGACCGTATTTGGAGAGCAAAAACCTCATATTTGCCGACAGCTAACGCACAAAGTGTCAATCTTTCATACCTGATACCATCCTGACCTCAGGTCAAAATGAGTTCGACTCATTCTCTCCCTGACAGGATGCCTTGAGTTTCCTTTCCTGGCAAGGAAACCGATTTTTTTTTTTACTTTTTTTTTTTTTTTACACATTTAGAGCTTTTTGTAATGTATTATTGATATAAGCAGATTCGCAATCGTCGATAATGTTTTTTTCATGGTGTTTTGTAATTTTTAAATTACAAAGGAATTAATATGTAAGACAGTTTCAAGCGAGCTATTTTTCGCGGCTGTATTTACTGTGCAAACAACTCTAAATATGGCAAAAGTGTCACGTGATAACCAACCGTTTGGTTCCGGCGCTCACTGGAGCAGACGATTTTTTCTGTAACCAGTTGACAGTGATGAAACCATTTATTACGGTCTCCTTCCGGCAGCAGTCCCAAAATTTCGACTTGTTTTGACATTAGAACGATGTCTTTATCATAACTGTGAAGAACAGAACGGAGATCACTGTCGAAGTCGGCCAATCTGCAATCATTTTCGTCTCGCGAACACTGATCTCAAATTTAGATCAGTGCTCGCGAAAACCATATGGGAGATAACTCTGTATTTTTGTTTTGATAGATTCGCGTAGGACTGTAGCGTCCGGTCAGGGAGAGAATGAACCGAACTCATTTTGACCTGAGTTCAGGATGACATGATACAACATAACGTTTTCTCAGCTGACGCCACGCACAACTACAGTAAACCATGAACCGAAAATGATGGTTCATGATCAGGTATTTAAAATTGCTATGCCTATTTCTTTGTATGTGTCATGCTATTTAAAACTCCACGTGTAAATAACAATACATCATACGGTTCTGCTGGATACCATTACTCCTGGCACAAACGCTGTGGATAGGTTTGGGAATTCTGCCGTGAGGGGTTGTTTTTTGTGGGTTTTGTTTTAGGGGGGAAGGGGGGGGGGGGAAGGGGAGATTTGAAATTAGTTTCGGGGTTTCTATGAAACTTTCGGTCAAAACATAGAAAGCCATCCATAGCCTAGGACGATACCAACTTAAAGCTTTAATATGTGGGGTTTAAAAAGCCTACAGCTCGTGCAAAAGTAAAAAAAAACCAAGCAGTCAAGTACAAAATGGCTCTCACCCTTCTCAGCGAAGCTAAACTTTTGAATAATGCTTTTTATTGAAAGAAAGAAAAAAGGTACGCCGCGAAGCGTTTTTAAAAACCCCAACATGGTGTTTGTTTTTATATTTAGTCAAGTTTTTTTAACACTATGGAGGTTTAGATGGGATAAACATTATTCGTCTTTTGTCATTGTCCCCCTTAGTGCCCCCTTTCCCGGCCATCCGCCTCCCTACCCCCTCATAAAAAAATGTGTACCTGAGAGGTTTTCGTTCTTTCTTTCTTTCTTTCTTTCTCTTTCTTGGTGACTATCTTTAGTTCTTTCTTTTTGTTTGTCTTTCTTTCTTTCTTTCTGGCTTTCTTTCTTTCTTTCTTTCTTTCTCTTTCTTGGTGACTATCTTTCGTTCTTTCTTTTTGTCTTTCTTTCTTTCTTTCTTTCTTTCTCTTTCTTGGTGACTATCTTTCGTTCTTTCTTTTTGTCTGTCTTTCTTTCTGTCTGTCTTTCTTTCTTTCTTTCTTTCTTTCTCTTTCTTGGTGACTATCTTTCGTTCTTTTTTTTGTCTGTCTTTCTTTCTTTCTTTCTTTTTGTCTTTCTTTCTTTCTTTCTTTCTCTTTCTTGGTGACTATCTTTCGTTCTTTCTTTTTGTCTGTCTTTCTTTCTTTCTTTCTTTCTCTTTCTTGGTGACTATCTTTCGTTCTTTCTTTTTGTCTGTCTTTCTTTCTTTCTTTCTTTCTTTCTCTTTCTTGGTGACTATCTTTCGTTCTTTCTTTTTGTCTGTCTTTCTTTCTTTCTTTTTGTCTTTCTTTCTTTCTTTCTCTTTCTTGGTGACTATCTTTCGTTCTTTCTTTTTGTCTGTCTTTCTTTCTTTCTTTCTTTTTCTTTCTTGGTGTCTGTCTTTCTTTCTTTCTTTTTGTCTTTCTTTCTTTCTTTCTTTCTTTCTCTTTCTTGGTGACTATCTTTCGTTCTTTCTTTTTGTCTTTCTTTCTTTCTTTCTTTCTTTCTTTCTTTTTGTCTTTCTTTCTTTCTTTCTTTCTCTTTCTTGGTGACTATCTTTCGTTCTTTTTTTTTTGTCTGTCTTTCTTTCTTTCTTTCTTTCTTTCTTTCTTTCTTTCTTTCTTTCTTTCTTTCTATTTCTTGGTGACTATCTTTCGTTCTTTCTTTTTGTCTGTCTTTCTTTCTTTCTTTTTGTCTTTCTTTCTTTCTTTCTTTCTCTTTCTTGGTGACTATCTTTCGTTCTTTCTTTTTGTCTGTCTTTCTTTCTTTCTTTTTGTCTTTCTTTCTTTCTTTCTTTCTTTTTGTCTTTCTTTCTTTCTTTCTTTCTTTCTTTCTTTCTCTTTCTTGGTGACTATCTTTCGTTCTTTCTTTTTGTCTTTCTTTCTTTCTTTCTTTCGTTCTTTCTTTTTGTCTTTCTTTCTTTCTTTCTCTTTCTTGGTGACTATCTTTCGTTCTTTTTTTTTGTCTGTCTGTCTTTCTTTCTTTCTTTCTTTCTTTCTTTCTTTCTTTTTGTCTTTCTTTCTTTCTTTCTTTCTGGCTTTCTTTCTTTCTTTCTCTTTCTTGGTGACTATCTTTCGTTCTTTCTTTTTGTTTGTCTTTCTTTCTTTCTTTCTTTCTTTCTTTCTTTCTTTCTTTCTTTCTTTCTTTTTGTCTTTCTTTCTTTCTTTCTTTCTTTCTGGCTTTCTTTCTTTCTTTCTCTTTCTTGGTGACTATCTTTCGTTCTTTCTTTTTGTCTTTCTTTCTTGTCTGTCTGACTGTAATATTTACGATCTTTCTAAAGCAACAAAGAATTGAAGGCAAAAACTAACCAAATCCATTCTTCAACCTTTCTTCTGAACAATCAGAGCAGCAAAGGCAGCAGCGCATGACTGTGTAAAAGAATGACAACACTTTTATGTGAACGCCAAACATCCTGATGCAAACACCCAAGCTTTTTGCCCTTGTATGCTGGACTTTGTTTAAAACCTAAAACAGCGTAGCATGTTCCTTTGCAGGCATAATGAATAAATAATATTACGTTGACGGGGTTCATACCTGTGGGTGAAAACTAGTGATCTTACTGTACTTGTTACTGTATTACTGTAGTTCTTTGTCCTGAAATAGTCGTGGAAACCAATCAATCAATCAATATGAGGCTTATATCGCGCGTATTCCGTGGGTACAGTTCTAAGCGCAGGGATTTATTTTTTTATTTTTTTATTTTTTATTTTATGCAATTTATATCGCGCACATATTCAAGGCGCAGGGATTTATTTATGCCGTGTGAGATGGAATTTTTTTTACACAATACATCACGCATTCACATCGTCCAGCAGATCGCAGCCATTTCGGCGCATATCCTACTTTTCACAGCCTATTATTCCAAGTCACACGGGTATTTTAGTGGACATTTTTATCTATGCCTATACAATTTTGCCAGGAAAGACCCTTTTGTCAATCGTGGGAAACAGATGGTACATTGTTCGCCTGGAAAATAACAACTTTACTTGTGTAAAAGATATGCTTAACTAAATAATTGATACAAAACTGAATGCTTTATTTTGTATAAAGCGACGCGGAGTAAATATCATAACGAGTTATTGGCATAGATATCTAAACCTTTGTGTGCACGAAAGTACTGATTGTGATCCACTGTTTTGACTATTTGTATGCAGCACTGAATTTTGGAGACAAAAATATCTAGGTAAATTATACGCCGCGAAATGTGTTGGCATAATTATTTTTCACGTAACATTTGTCTCCCTTTCTGCATTCAGCAATTCATTTTCCCAGCCTTTTTGTTTGTTTGTTTGTTTGTTTGTTTGCTTTACGCCCAGCCGACCACGAAGGGCCATATCAGGGCGGTGCTGCTTTGACATTTAACGTGCGCCACACACAAGACAGAAGTCGCAGCACAGGCTTCATGTCTCACCCAGTCACATTATTCTGACACCGGACCAACCAGTCCTAGCACTAACCCCATAATGCCAGACGCCAGGCGGAGCAGCCACTAGATTACCAATTTTAAAGTCTTATGTATGACCCGGCCGGGGTACGAACCCACGACCTCCCGGTCACGGGGCGGACGCCTTACCACTAGGCCAACGGTGCCGGTCAGCCTTTTTGTTGTTACCAGATAAATATAACAGTTGAAATGTTTCTAATAGTTTTTTTGAAAGGATGATTAAAGACACATTCCAACTCGCGAAAACAGTCCGGCTTACCATCTCAGATTTACATGCAATAAGAGCATCCTTCCTTTGGACACAAACCATCCCAGATTTACATGCAATAAGAGCATCCTTCCTTTGGACACAAACCATCCCAGATTTACATGCAATAAGAGCATCCTTCCTTTGGACACAAACCATCCCAGATTTACATGCAATAAGAGCATCCTTCCTTTTGGACACAAACCATCCCAGATTTACATGCAATAAGAGCATCCTTCCTTTTGGACACAAACCAAAACTCAGCTTCTTGTCAATGTGCAAAGTAGGATTTTGATGTTTTTGCTGAATTATTTTTGCTGATTGACACAGGTATCAGTTGCAAAGTTATTTAACTTAGCAAATCCTACATCTTGCCTTAATTTCTGCTTTCACGCCATCCACAAACACCAGCTTGACTTTGGAGTTTTAAACACCAAATATTCTTGGACTATCAGAGTATGGGCGTCAATCACTGACCTATAGAACCTGCAGAATGACTTGACAGAGACACAGCTGTAACTGGCCCATCTGTTCTTAAGATTATCAAGGAGGAGGAGAAAGTAAACAGCCTCCAATTTTCTGTCAGAATCATAGAAATGTTCAGCGTTGTTTTTTTAATCAGCCTAAAGCTTGAGTCTCCCAGCCATTTTAGATTTTCAATGAAAAGCTTAAATCCTTAATTTTATTTTCCATTATTTATTTTTTATATATAAATCTAAGCGTGAACTTGGTTCACTCAGCCTGAACAGATTTCTCCAAGAGCCGCTTAAATGCAAAATTAAATTTTAAAAAAAGAAAAAGATTATAGCCTGGATTGTTCTTCTTCTTCGTTCATGGGCTGAAACTCCTACGTCCCCCCGCGGGTTAGGGGGAAGAATTTACCCGATGCTCCCCAGCATGTCGTAAGAGGCGACTAACGGATTCTGTTTCTCCCTTTACCCTTGTTAAATGTTTCTTGTATAGAATATAGTCAATGTTTGTAAAGATTTTAGTCAAGCAGTATGTAAGAAATGTTAAGTCCTTTGTACTGGAAACTTGCATTCTCCCAGTAAGGTCATAATATATTGTTCTACGTTGCAAGTCCCTGGAGCAATTTTTTGATTAGTGCTTTTGTGAACAAGAAACAATTAACAAGTGGCTCTATCCCATCTCCCCCCTTTCCCCGTCGCGATATAACCTTGAAAAACGACGTTAAACACCAAATAAATAAAGAAAGAAAGAAACTCCTACGGCTTTTACGTGTATGGCCGTTTTTACCCCGCCATTTAGGCAGCCATACACCGCTTTCGGGGGAGCCTAAATTCGAATATCCTTGCTGTCGTACTCAGAACATTATCTCACGATTTGTCTGCAAATACATCTGTCGTATTCAGAACATTATCTCACGATTTGTCTACAAATAAATCTGTCGTACTCAGAAAATTATCTAACAATTTGTCCACAAATACATCTGTAGTACTCAGAACATTATCTCACGATTTGTCTACAAATAAATCTGTCGTACTCAGAAAATTATCAAACAATTTGTCTGCAAATACATCTGTTGTATTCAGAAGATTATCTCACGATTAGTCTACAAATAAATCTGTCGTACTCAGAAAATTATCTAACAATTTGTCCCACAAATACATCTGTAGTACTCAGAACATTATCTCACGATTTGACTGCAAATACATCTGTCGTATTCAGAACATTATCTCACGATTTGTCTACAAATACATCTGTCTTATTCAGAACATTATTTGACAATTTGTCTACAAATACATGTCGTATTCAGAACATTATCTAACAATTTGTCTACAAATACATCTGTCGTACTAAGAACATTATCTCACGATTTGTCCACAAATACATCTGTCGTACTAAGAACATTATCTCACGATTTGTCTACAAATACATCTGTCGTACTAAGAACATTATCTCACGATTTGTCTACAAATACATCTGTCGTACTAAGAACACTATCTCACGATTTGTCTACAAATACATCTGTCGTACTAAGAACATTATCTCACGATTTGTCTACAAATACATCTGTCGTACTAAGAACATTATCTCACGGTTTGTCTACAAATACATCATCAGCGTGCTAGCCCCGCGTTCACCCCACTAGCCTTGCACCGACTCCATGCAGACGTACGTCCTCTCATCATCAATATTTAAACGTGCAATGACTCAGTTTCTGACCCGGACACGTCTAAAAATACTTTCACGTTATGCACCTCTAGTGTTCTGTGCAGTGTACTCAAGGTTCTCTGGTCAAGGAAGATTGGCCAAGAAAGTCTGACATATAGTGTAACAGCAAGATTGGCCAAGAAAGTCTGACATAATTATAGTGTAACACCCCTTTTACAACCTGCACATTTCTGAGAATATCTTTGTTTTAAATCGTGTTACTGTAGTATTCTTCTTCTTCTTCTTCTTCTGCGTTCGTGGGCTGAAACTCCCACGTACACTCGTGGTTTTTTTGCACGAGTGGAATTTTACGTGTATGACCGTTTTTTACCCCGCCATTTAGTCAGCCATACGCCGTTTTCGGAGGAAGCATGCTGGGTATTTTCGTGTTTCTATAACCCACCGAACTCTGATATGGATTACAGGATCTTTTTCGTGCGCACTTGGTCTTGTGCTTGCGTGTGCACACGGGAGTGTTCGGACACCGAGGAGAGTCTGCACACAAAGTTGACTCTGAGAAATAAATCTCTCGCCGAACGTGGGGACGAACTCACGCTGACAGCGGCCAACTGGATACAAATCCAGCGCGCTACCGACTGAGCTACATCCCCGCCCCGTTACTGTAGAATGAAATTGGAGGCAAACCTACAGAATTTATGAGAACACAAATCGGAGAATGCAAAGTCTTAAAAAAAAGTTTTTTTCTGAAAGCGGAGGGATCTCATAGGAGGAGGGGGGAGGGGCATTGTACACACGAACGAAAAGGAAAGAGTTTAAACTCTCATTCGTAATAAACAATTGAAATAAATTAAATTAAATTACCAAACAGCTTCAAGCGTCAGGTTAGTGTCTTAAGTCGAAAATATGCCATCATACCATCATTATTGACATCTAACATTTAACATTCCTTCATTGCCATCATCAAAACATTTGTCCTACCTTCATTGCCATTATCAAAACATTTGTCATACCTTCATTGCCATCATCAAAACATTTGTCATACCTTCATTATCATCATCAAAACATTTGTCATACCTTCATTCTCATCATCAAAACATTAGTCATACCTTCATTATCATCATCAAAACATTTGTCATACCTTCATTATCATCATCAAAACATTTGTCATACCTTCATTGCCATCATCAAAACATTTGTCATACCTTCATTATCATCATCAAAACATTTATCATACCATCATTATTACAGTGGAACCCCCCTTTTGATACCCCCCCCCCCCCAATTGTAAGACCATTCTCTCTTTAAGACTTTACTTTTTCAGATTATCTGTACATAACCTCTACATTTACCAGCATGATAAGACTTCCTCCTTTTTCAGACCTAGTTTTCTGAGATTGTGTTAGGTCTTCAAAAGGGGAGGGGGGGGGGGGTGTTCCACTGTATCATCACAATTTATATCACACCATCATTATCATAATCAAAAACATATATTATAACATCATTATTATCCCAGTATCATCATCATCAAAGTACCGCGGAAGCTGTCAAGTCTAAGAACGGGGTTTTGTTACGTAAGGTCAGACGGACTTCCAGGTCATATCACGCCAGTAACGTATCGCATCCCATGAACCACCAATCCTTACTTGAAGTCAAAAGGAATAGATTACAACTTTTCTTTTCTTTTCATAAACTGTGCGTTTATTTCTTCTTCGAAAGAACCGCTAAAGAGCAAGAACGAATGTTTTGCCTTGAGATATAAGTGTCATAGAAGGAAAGTCGTCTCACGATGTGTCATAGCTTATTAAAATACAGAATCTAATTAAAATACGACATTAGGGTCACGGAGGACTATCGTGCGCGTTCAAGGCAATGCAAAGTATATTGTATGTTGCCCGCAGGCCCAGATCTATCGAGTCAGGTCGAAATACAACGGTTTAAACATGGGACGGTCAGTACTGAGGTCTGGGAAAAAAGACCACTAAACTATGTTCAACATTACCCGCTCGGAATGCATTTCGCCAGTCCTGCTCCACTTGAAAAAAGTCGTTACTGCGTTATCAATATTTCAACATCTAAGGACACAGTTTCATCTCAAGGTGCTTCATCATATTCGTGTCATGTAACATACCTGTGAACTCCTAGTATCAGTTTTGTCAGTTCTTGACAAAAATTATATCACCATATCGCAAGACATCTCACCCTTCTCTCTGCGCCTCAAAAGTTTCAATTACATCACGATACGTTTCAGCAAATTGCATCCCCTTGCGTCTCTGAGAGAAAGGTTAGGTTCTTGAGCTGCAAAACATGTTATCCCATAATCATATCATCAAAATTATCTGTGATATGGCTCAAAATCGGGTTTTTGTTACGTAATGTAATGTTACCTTTGAGGTCCTGTCACCCCCACGTATCGTTTCGTCTTCCGCAACCTCAGACCCATCGTCAATGTTCATCGTGTCATATCTGACTCAACCTTGCTGTCCCTGTCTGGCATCTCGCTTGTCCCGTCTCGTTTTTCCCCGCCCCTCCTATTCTTTCACATAGTTACGGCCTGATGCAGCCACAACATCGCTTCCCATCCCCCCCCCCCCCCCCACACCCCAACTCTCCTCCCCCCTTTGTTTGTATCGATCGTTCAGTGGTACGACCCAAGCCGGTTTGCAACACGTTGCCGTGCACCTAATCGCGGTGTCGTCTACTCGGCGAAAGTTCGATCCAGGTTTTTTGTTCTTCCCAAGTTTTAGCTCCTCCCTTGCCTGAGCAGGCAGCCACACGTGAACACGTTTGGATAAGAAGTCGGTTTCATGGCGGTTTTCTTCCATTTTTGATGTCATCTTTGTGTCCTTTTTGTACTTTTTTGTGTTCTTCTTCTTTGTTATAATCCCAAAGTTTCTTGCAAAAGTTTCGCTGTTTCGTTTGTTTTCCGGTCGGTTTCTATGTACCCAAGTTCTGATCCCTCCGAAATTCTGTTTGCTCTGGATCGGGCAATTATTTGTCATTTTCCACACTGACGCAAGTCACCCGGTGGAGAAAGCGTTTTCCTTCCTGGGGACACCTCTCTGCTCATCAATAGATACCCTGCTCAGGTATTGATTTGTCCTTTGCTTTGCTGCGGCGTGGCTGATGCCACGGTCGACACATCAAAGGAATGAGGTCGGAAACATCCCGGGTACAACTTGAGGTCATTTGCTACCTACTTCCACCCACCCCGCCCCAGCCCTAAGCCCCCTCCCTTTCCATACCATCCCGACTATTATCGGTACACATCGCCTGCGCCCTTCTCACTCACACCACCATCATTATTTTCACCTGCGTGGCTTCTCTGACGTTTATAGACATTTCTGCATCTTATTTCTTCTTCTTCTTTTTCGTTCGCTTGCTACTTATTTCTACGACTGTTTTGCGTAAGCAGGCTTACTGCTAAACTATCACGGTCAAGTTTTGTCCTATTTACACAGATATTGATGACAATGTTTTTTTCTTTTTTCTTTTACTCGGTCCGTTCTTTTGTTTTCTTTATTTCTTTTCTTTCTTTGCTTCGTATCAGCTGTTTTTGATTAAATTCAATGTTATATTTTACAGCGTATCTTATTACATCATTACTATTATCAATTTCGTCATCGACATCGTTATCACATTCATCGTTGGAGGTCAAACTCTCAACCCTTCAAATGCCTCTCTTCTCCTCTCGCCTGTCTTAAAACGACAAAAAGTTATGTCCTGGATAAAGTTCCAAGCTGATATATATTGCTTAATACAATGTGTGAGATTAAACCTATGTTCTGTCGAACTGGTCTTTGTTAAACTTCTGTAGCAATTGTTGTTCGCCTTGTTGGTGGTGGTTTCTTGCTGTTGTTGTTGGTGGGTGTGTTTTTTTGTGGTTTTTTGTGGGTCTTTTGTGACAACATGCCTGATACGAAGAGGACTTACGACATATTTTTGCAAAATGCAAAATCTCCTCGAAATCTACAGACGATAGGTTTTATTCCTACTTTCAGAACAATACCAAGTGTGGCATAACTGAAACAGAGCATCACCGCTTACAAACTGAACATTAACAGGAACAATCAGGTGGAAGTTTGTGTTGTCGAAAAGATCGATATGAAAGGTGAAATTGCAACAACAACAACAACAACAACAACAACAACAACAACAACAACAACAACAACAACAACAACAACAACAACAACAACAACAACAACAACGATGACGACGAAGAAGACAATGAAGGATTCTACTTTATGGTTTTTTCCACCAATGTCCTTAAATATAAACAGACCGGATTACATATGGCAAGAGTCATACGTTTACTCAACGTTCTCTGTGTTTTCAAGCACCTCTCAAAATCTGCCAGAATAAACTGATTCTGCTCCAGATTGCATGTGAACCCTAAGGCCCTCCAATTTTTTTTAACCAATCAACGTTAAGACGAGCTCGTGATTGCTTTGAATATTCATGAGCAGGACAGCGTGACTGCTATTAGACAAGATGGTTGTCAGGTGATTGAAATTAAAAATGGATTGGTGACGAGTTGAACACGGAACTGGTAGGCAGGACTGTACGGGGAAATCAGGAAGTAAGACTTAGAAAATGTTGCCAGTTCAGCTTGCACGAGAGAGAGAGAGAGAGAGAGAGAGAGAGAGAGAGAGAGAGAGAGAGAGAGACAGACAGACAGACAGACAGACAGACAGACAGGCAGAGACAGAGAGAGACAGAGACAGAGAAACAGAGAGGCAAAGAGACAGAGTGAAGGAAAGAGAGAGACAGAGAAAGAAAGAGAGAGAGGTGGTGGTGGTGGTGGGGGGGGGGTAGAGAGAATGAAAAACAGAGAGGGAGAGACAGTAAGGGAGACAGAGAAAGAAAGAAATAGACAGAGAAAGAGAGAGGGAGGGAGGTAGATAGTGACATAGGGAAGGAGAGAGAGATAGAGAAAGAGAGAGAAACAAAGTAAGAAAACAAAAGAGAAAAAATATAGAGAGGGATAAACAGAAAAGTTAAGAGAGAGGAATAGAGACAGAGAGACAGAAAGAGAGAGAGACACACACACACACACACACACACACACACACATACACACACACACACACACACACACACACACACACACACACACACACACACACACACACACACACACAAACACACACACACACACACACACAAAGAGATAGACAGAGAGAGGTATACATGCTATTTTACCCCACACACAGTATATTTAAATTTGAAGCTACAGTTCCTCCGTCGTGCATCTGCGTTTACATACGCATTTCATTATCTCATTCCTGTTGAATTTAACACGAAATTAGTACAACTGTATTTAACTGTACCTGGCGAACCTTTCACAAGACGATAAACACTCAACACTTCAAGTACGTGAAGGTAACATTTAAATGATACAAGACTCCACTGTCAGTGTCAAAGATAAACTTAGCCACGTATCGAATTTGGTAAGAGAAGCACGGAAAACTGAATAATCAATCGTATGTTGCTGAATGCCTTAAACTTGATAGTCCTGAACCCAGGAGGTGAAAAAGTGCAAGACAATCTAATTATACCGGTGCTTGTGTGACTCAGTCGTTAAGTCCATAGCTACTCAACAACAGGTACATTTAGTCACAGTTCCAGGTGTGTTATGGTGTTGTTGCCAAGACGACTGTACATTTGTAAATACAAATCTTGTCGTTGTCGGAAAGATTAATCATATTTTCGGTTTGAAATTGAAGGCATTTTCTGATATTAATAAGTATACATGATTCCTTTCAAACGTTAGGTTCGATTCGTTTAATTGTTTTCAGACGTTTAAAACAAAAATCAAACTTTGACAATTATATATCTCAGACTTAATTTGAAAAAGAGGACAGGCTATATATAGTATATCAATGTGCATATCCAGCAATCAGGGATTAAAGTTGATAATGTTCGTATTCAGGGAAACCCGCCTGGAGGTGCTGCAATAAAAGACGTGATTTTTGACCGAACATGAGCGTTTCTTTTTACTTGAATATTTGGACAATTGAGAGTCTCCAAATTTTGAAAGGACATAATTATCTTGTTTCTGTTTCGTTGCATGTTTGGACATTTGAAAGTCCTCATTGGATTTTTATTTTTCGAAAAAGTGTTACGGTAGACGGCTCAAACCCAACGAAGCCAGTTAATTGTCTTTTGTTTTTTCTTGTATCGAAACGTTTCGTGTCCTTTTGCGTTATTTCTTTACCAAGGAGACTTTTTTCTCCATTTACTTCACTTTTGCTTCAAAGAAACTCAGGGATTAGTTCATCGTCGTATTCTTCCCATTATACCAAAAGGAAATTAATATATTCAAATTTGTGTAAGCTAAGGAGAGCCCTTGCTCCGAAAACAAGACCAAAAATAAACCACGCGTCTTCATACAAATTAAGAGAAAGGAAAAAAAAACCTGTAACAAAATGATAACTTGCAAGACATTTTCTCATCGTCATAATGTGTAACTAACAAACGTTCGCTATTCCCATATATCCATTTTCAGAACTCTGTGCTCTGATGCTGAGATTTGGAGCAATTCATTGCAGTTTAAACCCGCGTCAAGAGTTCCGCATATGGTTTTGTTTAAATATTTGAGGTGATCCAGGGATGGCCAAACCGTCCGCCCGATCGCCAGGGGCGAGTAAATAATACGCCGGGCTAGTAAAAACAGCCTGGCAGCTCCGCCCGAGTGGCCAGTGGGAATTCTGGTCAAATTCAAAACTTTTGGTTGTACTGTCGAGTTTTACTTTTAAATCCATATAAACACTGCAGATGCAGGAACTTCTGTCGTCTGCAGAATCGTCGCTATGTTCCAGTGAAACAAAAACGAGGCTCCTGTGCTTGTCACCGGTGTTTTATTGTGTAAAAAAATCTAATCCTCATAATTGTTTGTTTGGAATGTACCGCACGTACCGAGCCAGCGAAATTTCTGGCGGGCTAGTGACTTTCTTGAAGTTACTCTCCCGGCTGGCGAATTAAAATTGTGAGATTTTGCCATCCCTGTGATCGAAGCTGAGGACACAAATTAGTGCAATATTGTCGGCTTTACTTACATAACAATTTTATTGCGCTTATACAGAGGGATTTTTTCTCTCATAATATTAGATAACTTATCTAAAATCTCTTTCCCCAACGCAAATCACACGCAGACATGCACGGCCCTTACGCACGCACGCACTCCGCACGCACGCACACACACACACACACACACACACACGCACGCACGCACGCACGCACACACACACACACACACACACACACACACACACACACACACACACCCCTACATGCACATACAAAAAGAGCGACAATATTGAGGCTACAGGATACGTCCTTTTACGGGTATTAATGCCTGGCGCGGTGAAACAGCTATCAAAGGAATAAGACCATGTTTTACACTGTTTGGAAAAAATGTATTAGATATTTTTGACAAAATAGCTACCAAATTTTATTACAGAATTTGCATAATTTTCGTATTTCGCGAGGTTAATCTGCCGCGACCATTGCTTTAGCAATTCACTTGCAATCGTTGACGAATTCAACACAAATGTATCTCTTTTCTTATTCAAAACCACTAACACTATCATTTGAACAATAGACATTCATTTCGATCCTGACCTTTTTGGCTGAACGGCCGCAAAAAAGAAAGAAATCTACATTCCCGTTCCGATTTCAAAGCCGCCAACGACAATGAAAGACAAGTTGCGCGAGCATTAGCTCAGAACGTCGACACCCGTAAATCATCGTTACCTGGGTTTAATGGACCGTGTCGACACTCTGAGACTGCAATGAGTCAACTGTCCGTTCTCGCCTTCGCCAAGCAGGGTGACACATCAGTGAACATGAAGGAGATGCGCCATTAACGTTCGATTCTGATCACTGAAAAATGTCGTCTGCTCTTAGTCGTGACCTCATTATCGCCAAAGGGAGACGACTTGGAATCTTAACTGCATAATGTGTTGTGGAAATTGGAGGCTTTTTGTGTGTGTGAGTGCATGTGCGCGCGCGCTCCACGTGGGCATGTGCGTTCGTGTGTGCGTACGTGCGTGTGTGCATGCATGTGCAAGAGGTTAACGTGAGCAGTTTATTTCTGTACTGAAAGTCGAAGCCAGATGCTTGCATTAGAGAACGAAAGATCACTTAAACCCTATGATTATTGTTATTTACCACGCTGGTCATCTCCCTAACATGTCTGTGTACTTGTACTTGTAAATATATATTTTCTTTAGACAAGTGATGAACACACCTGTGCCACAGCGTCACAGGATTTAACTTTTAATTTCTCTTTTTTTTCTCGAGCAGTCGCCGTTCATCATACCTTCAGTCATATGGCGTTGTATTATACACAAACTAATCATGACAATTTGCCCTTGACCTAGATTCGATTGTTGACTTCAAAGTGGGACAGCTCCTTTAAATTTCTGTTTGTTTACACACGCCTTTAATACGACAGGTGCTGAACTTCCATACCAGTGTGCGAGGATTTTAATATAAGTCACATAGTATTGTACACTTCACAATCATTGCACTTTTTCTTTGCCCTGGACTCGATTTGTGACTTCAAAGTGGGACAGCTCCTTTAAATTTCTGTTTGCTTACACACGCCTTTAATATGACAGGTGCTGAACTTCCTTACCAGTGTGGGAGGATTTTAATATAAGTCACATGTGTATTGTGTACTGTACAATCGTGGCATTCCGCCCATACAAAAACCGGACAGAAATTGACATGGACATTTGAATAGTGCGCGACAGGTACCATGCAGAGACTTCATTTGTCATTTTGGCTTATATCTTCAACGTTCTGGGTTAGCCAGACTCAACAGTTCGTGTTTATTCAAAGAAACAATCCTTTACCTGAAATCTTTTTTTGGTGTAACATCTCAGCGAACAGGCTATCCTTCCACCTGGACACACACACACACACACACACACACACACACACACACACACACACACACACATAAACATACACACCACACACACACACACACACACACACACGCTCACACACACACACTCACACACACACACACACACACACACACATACACACACACACACACACACATACACATACACACCACACACACACACACACACACACACACACACACACGCTCACACACCACACACACACACACACACACACACACACACACACACACACACGCACACACACACAGATCAACATCCTGAATGCTTCCAATGCAGACTTAGGACTGTTGTATGAACATGTCAAAGATAGTCACAAGCGGGTTTAAAAAAATTAATTCATTAAAAAATCCTAATCTGCTCAAAGAGCACCCAGGCTGTTAATATTAGGCATATGTCAAAGTGGAGGGATGGTCTGTCGAGTGTAAAAGCTTGTCCAGTTCTGAGATGGTGAGCCGGTGTAACACGAGAAAATTACTCCCACGAGATTTTTACTCCGGAGTAAACATTTCGTACGAAAAAGTTACTCCCTTTACGAAAAAAGCACTCCCCCATTTCACGAGAAAATTACTCCCCAAGACAGGTGAGTTCCGAGTAAACATTTCGTACAAAAATGTTACTCCCCTGACGAATAAATAACGAATAAATTACTTCACCCAAACACAAGCAATTTAACTTCCCATGCCAGGTGTACGAAATTTTTACTCCCTTGTCCCCTGTTAGTCTTGGTGGTGGAAGGGGTGGAAGGAGGGTAGCGCGACATTCGTGTGCGCGAGATCACTTATTGGCATTATCCCTTCGCCCGCATCCCATTTTTGCGTACGAGATTTTTACTGGAAGTAAAAAAAATTGGGAGTAAAAATTTCGTGGAGGGAGTAATTTTTTCGTGCCTTGGGGAGTTCTTTTCTCGTACGAAAAGTGTACTCGGAGTAAGAATTTCGTACGAAATATTTACTCCGGAGTAAATTTTTCGTGGAGTAAAAATTTCGTGTTACACCGGAATATTTTCACGGGAAGGAGCGTGCCTCAAATATCCTTACTGTTTCCCTGTGCAGGGTGGGGAGTTTCCCGAATGAATTTAATTCTCAGAATGACACTGATTCAAACACAAAAGTTCCCCCGAAATCGGCGTATGCTGCCTGAATGGCGGGGTAAAAAAACGGTCCCATACACGTAAAAATCCACTCGTGCTAAAAACATGAGTGAACGTGGGAGTCTAAGCCCATGAACGAAGAAGAAGAAGAAGAAGAAGAAGAAGAAGAAGAAGAAGAAGAAGAAGAAGAAGAAGAAGAAGAAGAAGAAGAAGAAGAAGAAGAAGAAGAAGAAGAAGAAGAAGAAGAAGAAGAAGAAGCACAACAGTCCTACTCTGCGCCAAAAACACATAGGCTGTTGATTTTTCGTGTGTGTCTAATTAGAGAGATGGTCTGCATGGATCTGAGGTAGTGAAGCGAATCGTTTGTACGGGAAGGACTGCGCCTTTAAAAGGAACGCCCAAACCTAGCTACGCCAAGCATAACAAAACCCTACTTTGACACAAACAACTCAAAGAGTATATACTTAGATTTGAAGTTTAATCATAAATCAGCAATCCCAATGAACTTGAACTCACTGTCTTCACACTGAAAAGGGCTATTGACTTATCAACTCGAGACGAGTTCTTTCACTGCGAAACATGAAGTAACGCAAGTGAAGAGAAGATTGCATACGTGTCTGAGAGTGTCTCTTTTTAAGTCATGAATGAAAACCTAGATAGGCGTCGCCGCCCTGTAATACAATAAAACCCGGGTACACCACCCCGTTTTATAAGACCTTTTTACATTTGTGACCCTCCACCACGAAATGAGTCGCATGTCACCTTTGCATGATTTTCATATTTTTACATTTTCCTAAAGAGTTTTTTATGCTCTATCCAGTGATGAAAACCGTTTTAGAAAAGAGCGAAAACTGTTTGAGTTATAAGCCTGTGACTAAGGTGACCCTCACACTGTTACCAGACACTCCCCGGACTTATATTGAGCCTAGCGCAGAACCGCGCGAGGTGACATGCGACTCATTTCGTGGTGGAGGGTCACATTTAGTCAAGTTTTGACTAAATGTTTTAACATAGAGGGGGAATCGAGACGAGGGTCATGGTGTATGTGGGTATGTGTGTGTGCACTGTGTGTGTATGTGTGTGTGCGTGTGTGTGTGAAGAGCGATTCAGAGTAAACTACTAGACCGATCTTTATGAAATTTTGATATGAGAGTTTCTGGGTATGATATCCCCGGACATATTTTCATTTTTTCGATAAATGTCTTTGACGACGTCATATCCGGCTTTTTGTAAAAGTTAAGGCGGCACTGTCACACCCTCTTTTTATATTTAGTCAAGTTTTGACTAAATATTTTAACATCGAGGGGGAATCGAAACGAGGGTCGTGGTGTATGTGCGTGCGTGCGTGCGTGTGTGTGTGTGTGTGTGTGTGTGTATGTAGAGCGATTCAGACTAAACTACTGGACCGATCTTTATGAAATTTGACATGAGAGTTCCTGGGTATGAAATCCCCGAACGTTTTTTTCATTTTTTTGATAAATGTCTTTGATGACGTCATATCCGGCTTTTCGTGAAAGTTGAGGCGGCACTGTCACGCCCTCATTTTTCAACCAAATTGGTTCAAATTTTGGTCAAGTAATCTTCGACGAAGCCCGGGGTTCGGTATTGCATTTCAGCTTGGTGACTTAAAAATTAATTAATGACTTTGGTCATTAACAAGAAGAGCAAACGCTCGATCGAGTCACTTTCGCAGTTCTGAATATTATATGAGGCATCAGATGGACAGGAAGAAATTGCTATTCACAACACAATGAGTCACGTTCACATAAAATTTGAGCCCGGTCACTTTTATAGTTTCCGAGAAAAGCCCAACGTTAAGTTGTGTGTTGCCGAACAGAAAAGGCTAGTTATCTCCCTTGTTTTTCTGATAACGTTCGTAAAAGGCTACAGATGTAAATACTTTGATGTAAAGAATAATCCTACAAAGTTTCAATCACATCCGATGAACTTTGTCAAAGATATAAAATGTCTAATTTTTCCTTTGACGCTGACCTGTGACCTTGAAAAAGGTCAAAGGTCAACGAAACCATCGTTAAAGTGTAGAGGTCATTGGAGGTCACGACTAAACAAAATATGAGCCCGATCGCTTTGATAGTTTCCGAGAAAAGTCCAACGTTAAGGTGGTGTCTACGGACGGCCGGCCGGACGGCCGGCCGGACAGACTAACACTGACCGATTACATAGAGTCACTTTTTCTCAAGTGACTCAAAAATCGAAAAATTGTAAAAAAAAATAAAAATTTATAAAACGATCCAAATTTACGTTTATCTTATTATCCATCATTTGCTGATTCCAAAAACATATAAATATGTTATATTCGGATTAAAAACAAGCTCTGAAAATTAAATATATAAAAATTATTATCAAAATTAAATTGTCCAAATCAATTTAAAAACACTTTCATCTTATTCCTTGTCGGTTCCTGATTCCAAAAACATATAGATATGATATGTTTGGATTAAAAACACGCTCAGAAAGTTAAAACAAAGAGAGGTACAGAAAAGCGTGCTATCCTTCTTAGCGCAACTACTACCCCGCTCTTCTTGTCAATTTTCACTGCCATTGCCATGAGCGGTGGCCTGACGATGCTACGAGTAAAATGGCATTGCGTTCAGTTTCATTCTGTGAGTTCGACAGCTACTTGACTAAATATTGTATTTTCGCCTTACGCGACTTGTTTTTTTATTCAAATTGATTGAAATTTTGGCCAAGCAATCTTCAACAAAGGCGGGACTTCGGTATTGCATTTCAGCTTGGTGGCTTAAAATTTAATTAATGACTTTGGTCATTAAAAATCTGAAAATTGTAAAAAAAAAAATTGTTTATAAAACGATCCAAATTTACGTTCATCTTATTCTTCATCATTTTCTGATTCCAAAAACATATAAATATGTTATATTTGGATTAAAAACAAGCTGTGAAAATTAAAAAAAATTAAAATTATGATCAAAATTAAATTTTCGAAATCAATTTAATAACACTTTCATCTTATTCCTTGTCGGTTCCTGATTCCAAAAACATATAGATATGATATCTTTGGATTAAAAACACGCTCAGAAAGTTAACAAGTCGCGTAAGGCGAAAATACAATATTTAGTCAAGTAGCTGTCGAACTCACAGAATGAAACTGAACGCAATGCCATTTTTCAGCAAGACCGTATACTCGTAGCATCGTCAGTCCACCGCTCATGGCAAAGGCAGTGAAATTGACAAGAAGAGCGGGGTAGTAGTTGCGCTAAGAAGGATAGCACGCTTTTCTGTACCTTTCTTTGTTTTAACTTTCTGAGCGTGTTTTTAATCCAAACATATCATATCTATATGTTTTTGGAATCAGGAACCGACAGGGAATAAGATGAAAGTGTTTTTAAATTGATTTCGACAATTTAATTTTGATAATAATATTTATATATTTAATTTTCAGAGCTTGTTTTTAATCCGAATATAACATATTTATATGTTTTTGGAATCAGCAAATGATGGAAAATAAGATAAACGTAAATATGGATCGTTTTATTAATTTTTATTTTTTTTTACAATTTTCAGATTTTTAATGACCAAAGTCATTAATTAATTTTTAAGCCACCAAGCTGAAATGCAATACCGAAGTCCGGGCTTCGTCGAAGATTACTTGACCAAAATTTCAACCAATTTGGTTGAAAAATGAGGGCGTGACAGTGCCGCCTCAACTTTCACGAAAAGCCGGATATGACGTCATCAAAGACATTTATCAAAAAAATGAAAAAAACGTTCGGGGATTTCATACCCAGGAACTCTCATGTCAAATTTCATAAAGATCGGTCCAGTAGTTTAGTCTGAATCGCTCTACACACACACACACACACACACACACGCACACACGCACATACACCACGACCCTCGTTTCGATTCCCCCTCGATGTTAAAATATTTAGTCAAAACTTGACTAAATATAAAAACGAAGAGAGGTACAGTAAAGCGTGCTATGAAGCACAGCTACAGCGCAACCGCTACCGCGCCAAACAGGCTCGTCACTTTCACAGCCTTTTGCACTAGCGGCGGACTACGTTCAATTTCATTCTGTGAGTTCCACAGCTTGACTAAATGTAGTAATTTCGCCTTACGCGACTGGTTTGTCTTTTTCTTGAAGCTTTTCTGTTCATAGTCTCTGTAAATGTACCTGCACTTTAAGACTCTATAATTCGATTTGTTTAAAATTGGCAATCTAGTGGCTGCTCCGCCTGGCGTCTGGCATTATGGGGTTAGTGCTAGGACTGGTTGGTCCGGTGTCAGAATAATGTGACTGGGTGAGACATGAAGCCTGTGCTGCGACTTCTGTCTTGTGTGTGGCGCACGTTATATGTCAAAGCAGCACCGCCCTGATATGGCCCTTCGTGGTCGGCTGGGCGTTAAGCAAACAAACAAACAAACAAACAAAATCTTCTTCTTCTTCTTCTTCTTCTTCTTCTTCTTCTTCTTCTTCTTCTTCTTCTTCTTCTTCTTCTTCTTCTTCTTCTTCTTCTTCTTCTTCTTCTTCTTCTTCTTCTTCTTCTTCTTCTTCTTCTTCTTCTTCTTCTTCTTCTTCTTCTTCTTCTTCTTCTTCTTCTTCTTCTTCTTCTTCTTCTTCTTCTTCAGCGTTCCACAATTTTTCTGGTTACGTGTGAGCTCGTTTGCCCATTTGGGTTCCCCATACTATGCTCTGAGAGCATAGTCAGCTCACTCCGCTTTCGTTGAGTAGGCATGCATGCTGGGTATTTTTGTGTTTCCATAACCCACCGAACTCCGACATGGATTACAGGATCTTTTCCGTCCGCACTTGGTCTTGTGCTTGCGTGTACACACGAAGGGGGTTAAGTCACGAGCAGGTCTGCACATAAGTTGACCTGGCAGATCGGAAAAATCTCCACTCTTAACCCACCAGGCGGCAGCGACCGGGTTCTACAAGGACTGGTTCCACTGTAGAGCTATCACATATTATTTAGTAACCACCGACGCTCCGCTTGTTTGGTAGCTAGGCGTGAGTCCTGGCTTGTCTAGATATAAAATATAACACACTTTGAAAGATAACAATGAAAGAGAGATCGCATACTCTCTAAAAGGGTCGTGTTACTGAGCCAATTGTGCCAAGTAAATGTTCAAAAATAGGTCTTCATAATGTGCACTGACTTGTGCAGTGTTTGCTTGGAGAACATTTGATAGGAAACAAACGTGATTAACTCAGTAAGGTGTGAATAAGAACAAGAAAAGGTGTGTGTGCGTGTGCGTGTGTGTGTGTGTGTGTGTGTGTGTGTGTGTGTGTGTGTGTGTGTGTGTGTGTGTGTGTGTGTTTTTTATATATCTTTTAATGTTCTTCTTCTATCAATTGTTTCGTGTTTACGTGTGTGTGTGTGCGTGCGTGTGTGCGTGCATGTGCGTGCGTGCGTGTGTATGTGTGTGTGTGTGTGTGTGAGAGAGAGAGAGAGAGAGACACAGAGAGAGAGAGAGAGAGAGAGAGAGAGAGAGAGAGAGAGAGAGAGAGAGAGAGAGAGAGAGAGAGAGAGAGAGAGAGAGAGAGACAAAATGGAGAAATGTGTTTTCTCAGACAATAAATATTCCACCTCAATACATAATATAAATTTTCACGTGAATTAAAATTTTTATGAGAAAACTTCAAATATCACTTGAAATTACCATTTTCTTCCTAAGATGATGTTTAGTTTACTGTTTTGGCTCTAGCAATCCGTCAGAAATTGAACCAGAACGGAAAATTATTACTTTTAACGCGAACATTGTTATTATCAAGTGGTCAGGTTTAATTATCAAGTTATCATGCTTAAATGTTAGGTGATCATTTCTAATTATCAGAGGATTATTTTTATTTATGGGTTTGGCGCTAGTAATCTGAGGACAATCCTGAAAACTAGTAATTAACACTGTTGGTTAACGATATCGCTGTGAATTACGCAGAACACGCGATAATTGAAATTTTTACGTGATATTGGTAACCCCAGGTTTTAGCGCAAGGAAGCCGCCATAACGCATAATATTACGTATCACAGCCACAAAGAGTGAACCACCTCAAATCCATCAAGCACACACGTACAACACCTATAACAACAGTTATAGTATCACAGTTTTCAGGTTTTAATATTGCTTTATATTCTGTTGCCCTCTTCTTTGCATCTAATTAAACAATCTATGACCTCCTACTTAAAACATTTTGCATAAACAAGGCAGAAAGCACAATTTAAAATTGGTAAAAGGTCGTTGAAATTGGCAGCGTTCGTAGTCCGTGTGAACTTGTGTACATGTTTAAAAATCATTTTATTACGTAGAGCACCAAGGGTGGAAACATGGGAGACAAAAGACCGTACACAATTTTCTCCTTCACTTTTAATTTCATCACATCGAACTCGATGGCAGCTTCTCTAAAGGAAAAACAAAGTTTAAAAAAAAATAAAAAATAAAACAATACTTCGAATACAAAGGTTGTAGGTCGAAACTTTACAGTTTCTTCAAATTGGGGAACGCCGCATGTTAGAAAACAAACATCCCCACAAAAACAATATATGCAAAAATGCCCAGAGGAGATGTACGCAGAAAGAATAAAAACCCACACACACTCAAAAACCCACCACAAATTTATGCTCAATTTGAAACAACACCGACAGTGTTAACCAAAATACACGAATCATTTCATGCTAAATACGTTCACTGTCGGCATACGATTTTCGATCAATGCCTGCCTTTTCCCGAAGATGTAATGTGGTTGCCCATATTGGGGTTAATTGAAGACCCAACACTTCATATCAACGTATTAAAATCTGGAAAGCGCGATAGTACCCATTAACAGCAAAATCACATCAAGGATGGATAGATAGATGGATGGTGGTTGGGGTGGGGTGGGAGGGTATGGGGGGGGGGGGGGAGGAGGGGCGAGGGCAAGCGTAAAACAAGAAACCGCTGCAAGTACAATACAAAATAACACGCTTCGTCACAATTGCCACTTTTCCCATGCGTGTAATACACGAGAGTCAAAACACAGTAGGCCCAAATCAAAAACTATAGCAGCAAGAATTTCGTGAGCATCTACAAGTTAAGTCAAGTTAAGTCAAGTCAATCGCTCTATCTCTGCAATTTAAATAACAACAATCACGCTTCGTCACAAAAGCCACTTTTCCCAATTTTAAGTCACGCATCACACCACAAAAGTCGTAACCAATTTACCCAAATCAACAACTCCATAAACAATAATTGCTAAGCTCTAAAGCATCTTCAAGTCATAGTCAAGGCATTGGTTGTTACATTTTTAAACACACACACACACACACACACCTACACACACACACACCTACACACACACATACACACCTACACACACACACACACACACACACACACACACACACACACCATCCATAGTCAAAATTCCAAAGTCCTACCTTTGAAAATGCATCTCGATGTATATTTTACTTGCGAAGCTATCAGCGGGAACCCAAGGAAACACGTGCATATGTTCTTCGAGGGTGACATTTGCGAGCATAGACCAGATCATCTCCTACCAGTGAATAGAGACCTGCTTTTGCTCCAGGTCCCATGCCGCTGTCGTCGACTGCTTGTCGGCGATCTTGCGGTGAGCAATTTCTTCTCATTAAATTAAAGGAGATGTTTGACATTGAGTGAAGTGATGACAATAAAGTGAAGCACCTTACCTTTCTTGTTTTTGATCTTTTTATATTGAAGTCTAGCAGTTTATTGATGCGTGGAAGGCACTATATAGGCTTATATAGAACAATTTAAAAAGAAGATGTGTGCTTCATATATATTTGCTGAAATATGGGCTTCAATTCTTATTTGAGTTCTATGATATTGGTTACCAAGGGTGCAGACTACAACAAACCCCTCACAAACATCCAACAGTGCAAACTGTATGAAGGCGACAGACTGAAGACTGAAAAATGAATTCTCCTTTTGATTTGAATGTTGCTACAAGCAGCTCTGCGGTGGTTTAAAAAAAAAACAAAGAAAGAAAGAAACAAACAAATTAAACAAACAAACAAACAAAAACATACTAAATACCAAACTTGCAACGAAATATAAAAAACGAAGGTTCACGACTCCCTCTCTCTCTCTCTCTCTCTCTCTCTCTCTCTCTCTCTCTCTCTCTCTCTCTCTCTCTCTTTCTCTCTCTCTCTCTTTCTCTCTCTCTTTCTCTCTCTCTTTTTTTCTCTTTCTCTCTCTCTTTCTCTCTCTCTCTTTTTTTCTCTTTCTCTCTCTCTTTCTCTCTCTCTCTCTTTTTTTCTCTTTCTCTCTCTCTTTCTCTCTCTCTCTTTTTCTCTTTCTCTCTCTCTTTATCTCTCTCTCTCTCTTTCTCTCTCTCTCTTTCTGTCTCTGTCTCTCTCTCTCTTTCTCTCTCTCTCTCTCTCTCTCTTTCTCTCTCTCTCTCTCTCTTTCTCTCTCTCTCTTTCTCTCTCTCTCTCTCTCTTTCTCTCTCTCTCTCTTTCTCTCTCTCTCTCACTCTCTCTTTCTCTCTGTCTCTCTCTCTCTCTCTCTCTCTCTCTCTCTCTCTCTCTCTCTCTCTCTCTCTCCCTCTATCTCCCTGGACATCGCTATTGAATAAAATTGTTTGCACCGATTAACAAAGGAGACGATCACAATCGTTGGACAGAGCCTTTAACTCATAAAACTAGCATATGACGGGTAGGCCGGGGGTGCGAGTCGGTTGAACGGAGATAAACTCAAAACTTTTAATTTCTACACCTGCAGGGGGTGCACGGTGGTGAATGCTATAAGCCTGGGTGGATCTACCCCGTAATTCTCTCCAAACCCCCCCCCCCCCCCCCAAAAAAAAAAAAAAAAAAAAAAAAGAGAAAAAAAGGACAGAAATAAGAAGCAAGCGTCGTCTGTTTTGCCTTACGTGTGTAAATACAAGTTGGTGAGGATCTTTCTTTTATGCTGGGGACACGGTTTGAGTACGAGGATTGAACTTGACGCCAAAACCGTGGGAAAGAAAATTGCATCATCATTTTGCCATAATTATAAGAAATAGTTATTCACGTGGTAAGATGTTTTTTCAAATGACTTGAACAATTCATCGAAAAAACATTAAATGCACGCTAGAAAGGGCATCGTACATATAAAAAGGAAAAAAAATGCAATCTGGTTTGTTTTTAAAAATAAAAGAAACACTACTAGTAGTCGGCAGGTCAAGTTTCTGCGCCTCTAACCTGTTCTTTTTACCTCAACTTTTCACAGTTTCATAGATAACAACATCATTTCAATAACTGTCCGCTCTGGGGCGGGGATGTAGCTCAGTCGGTAGCGCGCTGGATTTGTGTCAGCGTGAGTTCGTCCCCACGTTCGGCGGGAGATTTATTTCTCAGAGTCAACTTTGTGTGCAGATTCTCCTCGGTGTCCGAACACCCCCGTGTGTACACGCAAGCACAAGACCAAGTGCGCACGAAAAAGATCCTGTAATCCATGTCAGAGTTCGGTGGGTTATAGAAACACGAAAATACCCAGCATGCTTCCTCCGAAAGCGGCGTATGGCTGCCTAAATGGCGGGGTAAAAACGGTCATACACGTAAAAGCCGTGGGAGTTTCAGCCCATGAACGAACAAACAAACAAACAAAAGGGAGGTTTCACTGTATCTCTTTTCACACAGAGCTAAGCTGTTGATAAAGCAACTTTGACATAGAAAGCGTCGACTGCTGCAGGATAGACGGTCTACAATGTAACACCGAAACAAATTGTGCTATGAAATAACAGAAATCTATCCACCGCAAAAAGTTGTTGCTGTTGACTATACAGATCGACACACATTCGCTGGAGAAACCGATAGTATTCATCTATTGAGGGACATAGCGGGTATTTGGTGAATGAATAAATATATAAGTGCCTAATAAACTTCAAAAAATAAAAATTCGTGTTACTTTGTGGGCACGTTTGGGAAGCTTGAAATTGGTCCACAAAAATAAACGCCCCCCCTCCCCTCCCCCCCCCCCCCCCTAAAAAAAAAATGGTAAGAAACAATATTAGCGTTTCTGCTCTTGGTCGTTCCTTGTCTGTAAATCATGTTTGTTAACGTGCCATTTCCACCCCCATCCCCCCCCCCCCCCGCCCTCCGTCCCCTTCAAGCTTTGTTCGCTTCCTCCTTCCATCGCACAAGCACCACAGTTACCCTAACCAAGTCACACCCTAACGTTTCTTTCCTGGCTTTCTTGGGGTTGTTTTCTCGACTTTCTTCGAGTTAATGAAAAAACCCTTATTCTACCCATGCAATACCAAGTACAAATCGAACATTGCATAGAGAAAGACGTAATTCTGCAGCTGATGTCAGCGGGTGCGCGCCGCCGTTATGTTAAAATAGAAAATAAACGAAGAACAAGGGAAATGGGAGACTGAGAGAGAAAGAGAGAGAGAGAGAGAGAGAGAGAGAGAGAGAGAGAGAGAGAGAGAGAGAGAGAGAGAGAGAGAGAGAGAGAGAGAGAGAGAGAAAGAGAGATTCAGATTCAGATTCAAAACTTTAATACAAAGGGATACCTAATCTTCCAACCTGTCCCTTTTAGACATACATGACATTATACATTACAATTATATATTTATATAACATGTATTGAACAGCCAAACGAATAACTAATTAACTAAGAATTTGTAATCAGGTTAAAAGTAACAAAACACTAGTTATAATAACGTGGTTCATTGATTAATAAAATGATGATTAAGATGTTATGCAGTAACAGTTATGATTTTAAAGCGTAGGGAGAGAATTATTTTTGACAAAGATATTTTCGAACATTTTTTTTAAAAGATGAAAGGGTTTGACATGTTTTACAGTACATTGGAAGTATATTCCACACAAGCGATCCCCAGTAGGATAAACTAGATTTATACAAATCAATGCGTGGGAGCGGTAGCGTATAATTCAAAAGCCTCGCTCTACCAGGAGGACGCTCAAACAGGTCTTGGATGTATGAAGGTGTTTCATGGTTGTACATTTTAAACATGAAAACACTAGCATTTAAAAAGAACTGCTGATGTAGCGGAAGAATGTTCAGTTGAGTGTATTTTTCTTGAGTAGTCATATTGGGATCTCGGTTTAATAACTTTACACCTCTCTTGTGAAGTGTGTTTATTTTCTTTATATGAACATCACTGGCATTGCACCAGACAGTAGATGCATAGCAAATGTGAGAGAGACAGTGTGCGTGAAAAAACATTTTGAGGGCATCCACAGAAACAACGCACCAGAGCTTGTTAAGTAAGAAAAGGTTCCTAGAAACTCGTTTATAAACTGTATCAATGTGAGAGCGCCAGTTAAGTTCATCATCAATTACAACTCCAAGCACACGGTGTTGATGGACTTGAGCAATGCTAACTGTACCATGCATAAGATCAAGGCTCAGAGGCTGTCGCTGGTGTTTTTGTCTTGTGGTTATTAACATGCTTTTTGTTTTCTTAGGATGCAGTGCCATTCTGTTACAATTACACCAATCATTAATATTTGCTATACTTTCTTGGAGTACTTTTCTTATGAGATTTATATCTGTATTACTGCTGTGAAGTGTTGAGTCATCCGCAAAAAGATCAAGTACAGCATTTTCTTGTTTGAGGTGTAATGGTAAATCATTAATGTATAGTCCAAACAGTAAGGGACCAAGGATAGAACCTTGTGGGACTCCACATTTTACAGTGCCTTGTGATGAATATGAACCGTTTAGGTAGACTGCTTGTTTCCTATCTGACAGATATGATGTAAAAAAGGACACAGATGAGCTATTTTGCAGGTAAATAAGTAATTTGTCTAACAAAATAGCGTGATCAACTAAGTCAAATGCTTTCCTGAGATCAAGGAATACCGCTCCAACCATTTCACGATTGTTTATTGCTTTTAGCCAGGTATCACAGAGCCGGGTAAGGGCAGTATGACATGAATGTTTAGGACGAAAACCTGATTGATAAGGATGAAAAATATTGTTTTCTTCAACATATTTAAGGAGATGGGTGTGTATATGCTTTTCCAGGGGTTTAGACAGTATAGAGAGAATAGATATCGGTCTGTAGTTGTCAAGGCTATCGGTGTCTTTTGACTTTGGTACTGGAATAACTTTAGCCGTTTTAAACACTGATGGGAAGACATTCTTCCTGATAGAGAGATTGTATACATGGGTTAAACTGTTTAAAATATAAGGAAGTGACATTTTTACAATTTGTGAATTAAGATTGTTTGTGTTCATTGTTTTTTTGTTATTTAGTTTAGAAATTAGTGCACCAACTTCAACGACTGTGATTACAGGTATATCAAACGAGTCAGATGGCAAAAGTTTCTCATTACAAAATTGACTGAGTACTTCAGGCACCTTATAGCCAATCTGATCAGAACTGGCTGAGGAATCAAGAACATTGTCGGTCATAGATAGAAAGTAACTATTACAATCATCAGCAGTTATATTAGGATTAATACAGGATGGGGCTGTGCGTGATTTACTAGTCAGTTCATTCATTGCACGCCAAATTTGACATATGTCATTTTTATCTATTATAAGATTTTGAAAATATTTCTTTTTTGCAAGTTTCACCAATTCAGAAATTTTGTTTCGCATTTTTTTGTAAAGTTCAAACTGTTTAATTTTTTTTAGAAAATCTCGAACTAACATAGCATCTTTAATTTCACCTGTCATCCAGTTCGGTACAGTCGAAAATTTAACTCTTTTCCTGCGGATTGGAGCATGTCTGTCAACAACAGATAATAATGTTCTGACAAATAACAATGCAGCTTCTTCAGGATCAAAACAATTTGACACCAATTGGAAATTTGCCAAACTTAAGTCAAGTAAAAACGCAGACTTGTCAAATTTTTTAAAACATCTATACGTGATATAGGTATGACCTTTTGACATTACCTTTGGTCGTTTACACGACCAAGTGCACGTGATCGGTTTATGGTCACTCATGCAAATATTAGATGTTGAAGCATTTAGAACCATGCTATCATTGTTCGTGTATATATGATCCAGAAGAGTTGAAGACATGCTAGTTACTCTTGTGGGCTCTTTTATAAGAGAGAGAGAGAGAGAAAGAGGGAGGGAGAGAGAGAGAGAGATGGGGGAAGCAGGAAGGGAAGGAGAGAGGGAGGGAATTAAATTGGATTGAATTGAACTTTATTTTACAAGGATACAGATTTAAGGCTATGACTTTTCTTACAATCTGTCATTCGGACGCACAGACACACAAGGATAAAAATAACAAATTAACCAATTAAAAAGTTAACATCAAAAAGAGGTGGGAAAAAATGAAACACGCAAAGATAACAAGTCGCGTAAGGCGAAAATACAATATTTAGTCAAGTAGCTGTCGAACTCACAGAATGAAACTGAACGCAATGCCATTTTACTCGTAGCATCGTCAGGCCACCGCTCATGGCAAAGGCAGTGAAATTGACAAGAAGAGCGGGGTAGTAGTTGCGCTAAGAAGGATAGCACGCTTTTCTGTACCTCTCTTTGTTTTAACTTTCTGAGCGTGTTTTTAATCCAAACATATCATATCTATATGTTTTTGGAATCAGGAACCGACAAGGAATAAGATGAAAGTGTTTTTAAATTGATTTCGACAATTTAATTTTGATAATAATTTTTATATATTTAATTTTCAGAGCTTGTTTTTAATTCGAATATAACATATTTATATGTTTTTGGAATCAGCAAATGATGGAGAATAAAATAAACGTAAATTTGGATCGTTTTATAATTTTTTTTTTTTTTTAAATTTTCCGATTTTTAATGACCAAAGTCATTAATTATTTTTTAAGCCACCACGCTGAAATGCAATACCGAACCCCGGGCTTCGTCGAAGATTACTTGACCAAAATGTCAACCAATTTGGTTAACAAATGAGGGCGTGACAGTGCCGCCTCAACTTTCACGAAAAGCCGGATATGACGTCATCAAAGACATTTATAAAAAAAATGAAAAAAACGTTCGGGGATTTCATACCCAGGAACTCTCATGTCAAATTTCATAAAGATCGGTCCAGTAGTTTAGTCTGAATCGCTCTACACACACACACAGACAGACAGACACACACACACACACACACACACATACACCACGACCCTCGTTTCGATTCCCCCTCGATGTTAAAATATTTAGTCAAAACTTGACTAAATATAAAAATGACAATGACGATGATGATGATGATGATGATGATGATGATGATGATGATGATGATGAAGATGATGATGACGATGAAAGAAAGATGAGAGAGAGAGGGAGGGACCTAGCTGTGACCTATACCGAGAGACACACAGAACCCCCCGCGGGTTAGGGGGAGTCCCATATTGGTTGGGACGAGAAAGAATTTACCCGATGCTCCCCAGCATGTCGTAAGAGGCGACTAACGGATTCTGTTTCTCCTTTTACCCTTGTTAAGTGTTTCTTGTAGAATATTGCCAATTTTTGTAAAGATTTTAGTCAAGCAGTATGTAAGAAATGTTAAGTCCTTTTTACTGGAAACTTGCATTCTCCCAGTAAGGTAATATACTACGTACGTTGCAAGCCCCTGGAGCAAATTTTTGATTAGTGCTTTTGTGAACAAGAAACAATTGACAAGTGGCTCTATCCCATCTCCCCCCTTTCCCCGTCGCGATATAACCTTTGTGGTTGAAAACGACGTTAAACACCAAATAAAGAAAAAAAAGACACACAGAGAAGAGTACCAACGTATAATCCTTGTATCTTAAAGTAAATTGACGTTTTGTATGTAGAGAAGCGACAGATGGCAGAGAGATGCAGAGACAGAGACCTTGTCAGAGAGACAGACAGAGAACGAGATACAGATTTTTTTTACCTGTATCTTTCCCATAACTTTTAAATCTAGCTCTTCCTCCTGAACCTTCTCCAGAATGTTCCCATGTTCTGACAAATTAAAGAGCAAGCATACTCATGTCACATCGGCTTAAAGCAGGTACAGTACACACGCTGACATTTGTATGATGTATTCAATAAAATATCGAGTGAAAACCCACTGCAGAAAATGGGCTTTAGAAAACGCGAAACATGCCCCTGAATAGGCGGGCTTGAATGTGTTCAAAAGGCCCCAAAGATTTGTTTGTGCGGAGTAGTTGGACCAGAGAGCTTTCGTGTCGTGGCGTTTGAAAGCGACTGTAGTTCATAATTCGACAAGCACACTGGCTAAATACACAAGATGTATAGACCTAGTTTGGAATAAGCCATGAAAAAGTAAGTAGTAGTAACAAGGAGAGGTCGCGTTATATACGCATTTGAGGTTGAAATGTACGCAGACTATGCTTTTGCAAGACCTCGCGAACAGTTGACTCAGGGGGTATACGCCTCGATTGAATAAGCCACGGGAAAAAGTAAGGAGTTATAACAAGTGGAGGTGGCGATCTACCCCTTTTCTGCAGTGTCACAAAATTTATGTGCGGTGTACATAGGTAGGCGTTTGAAGAAGAGCAAATATATTAAGTGGGCTTCGTAGTGGAAACCCCCTTTTAAGACCCCCACCCCCCTACCCCAACCCCCAGTTTAAGATTTTCTCCCGTACTTTTTCAGATTGTTTGTTCATAATCTCTGTAAATTTCCCTTCATTTTAAGGCTCTCTCCTTTTTTTTCCAGATTTGTGTGGAGTTCCACTGCACTGCAAAGTACCCCTTGAATCGTCCCACTTCACAACGCTGTACAGAACATCCTAGAGGCTTACTGCGTGAGGGTAGAATGGTCGGGGTGGTGGTGGTGGTGGTGGTGGTGGTGGTGGTGGAGGTGGTGGGTCGCGTCAGTTTTTTGAATGCATGTCATCTTTCGTGCATCCCATTTTGCTAATTGCCATAGTTTGATTTCTGTCCTAGCTGACCTTTCATTTCGAATGTCGCTCACATGATTCCCCCCTCCCTTCCCCCTCCCTTCCCCCTCCCTTCCCCCTCCCTCCCACCCCTCCTCCCCCCCCCCCCCCCGAATTAAAAATTTGAAAATGCTCAGCATTTCTATGATGCCGTACTTCTGCCGTACTGGGAATTTGGGTCCTAATTAATAGTGCACATAATGTACTCTCTTGTGGCGTTTCTTCTCCTTCTTTTTGTCCCATTTTTGAAAATTCATCGTAAGGCCAGAGAGAGAATGAGAGAGAGAGAGCGAGAGAGAGAGAGAGAGAGAGAGAGAGAGAGAGAGAGAGAGAGAGAGAGAGAGAGAGAGAGAGAGAGAGAGAGCGAGAGCGAGTGTGTGAGTTTGTGAGTGTGTGGAGGTTTGACAACAAACATTATACTTCACGGATACTTCTGCATAGTAAAAAAAAGTCCTTGACCACATGTATCTTTAGTGGAGTAAGACCAACGTAAGAAGGCTGTCGCTGAGGTTTTCACGATGAAGTCATCCTGTCCAAATGTTGCCTTTTGTAGAGCCAAGCGTAATGGCTCAGGTGCTGCGATCACGGCTCCACTAGCTGGTTTAAAATTTGCGATTTTAGTGAATGGGTCCATCAACTCATTAGGCTAAAGGATGATAGACAACCAACTACAGTACCTTGCGTTTATTTACACAATCGTATGATTCACACTTTAATGAGAGTTGTGCGATCCCGGTCCATTGTTGTTGGTTGTTATGATTATCTTCTGGCGCCCTCTTTCTTGTCAACATCCAACATACTCGTTAACTTTTATTGTTGATACACCGTATGATATGTATTAATTACAAATGCACAAAAACATTCGGCAGATACTCTTAATTTTAAGTACTTTATTTGATGAGCCACCATTTCGATTCCTAATGGAAACCAGCTCCTCTGAATTTGACTTTTTGTTTGTTTCAACCCTCCCCTTAGAAACCACGACTGTTGTCCTTCTATTTTTCTTTCACCGAAGCGCGAGATGCATACAGAATACATGTGAATGCCAACACACCCTTCTCTCGGCAATCCTACTGTTCTCAGTCCTGCTAGGAAATGTCACTTAATTTAACTTTGTACAGAGCCAGAGTCGGGTGCTTTTATGGGAGAGCAGTTGCTCGATGTCGCAAATTGTCATTTTTGTGTGAAAATACTGTATTACCATTTTTAATTTTGTTGCTTTGTAAAGGTTCCAATCGTGTCACGCTATCGTTGTGTTCTTTCCTATTTTGTGCCAGCCTTCTGGAATGATCTGCCTGATGTGGTTAAAACCACAAACTCAATTAGCGAGTTTAAGCATTATTTACAAAGTCCTCATCATTATGTGCCAGTTTATTATTATTTTGGAAAAAGACAGGTAGAAATACAACACAGCAGAATGCGTTTAAACATGAGTAACCTTAATTCCGATTTATGCAAACGCCATTTAAAAGATAACCCACAGTGTGCGTGCGGTAACCGGAACGAAACAGCTGAACATTACTTGTTATACTGCACGTTGTTTGAACATGCTCGTATGTCCACAATTAATTCACTGCCTGCCAATTTTAGACACGTGAAAACATTATTAAGAGGCAGTGAGCAACATTCATTTCGAATAAATACATTGATTTTCGAGTCGGTCCAATCCTTTATTGCTGAATCTGGTCGACTAACTTGAAGGATGGTATTGTGTATGTTTGTGTGCAGGAGAACGTAAACCCGCCTCTCAGTGTTGTTGCATCAATTACATATTTAACATAAGTAATAATTATCATTGAGTCAAAGTTTTTGTTTTTGTTTTGCTGTTCTCTTGTGTGTGTGTGTGTGTGGTTGTTTTTGTCCATACATTCGTAACGAACTATGCTGCCCTCTCCATGAAAATGTACATTTATCTGAACTTGCTTATTGCATGTCTCAGCATCGATGTTCTCGTCCCACGCGCTTCATTCATAGTCTCACCTTATTTTTTTTTCTTTATTTTTTTCTTTTCTTTTTCTATTTGATTAAAAAAAAAATTCTGTAAATCCTCCTGTTTTGATTAAGTTCCCCATACCCCCCTCCTACATTTTGTTCTTCTGGTTAATAATTGTGTTGTCCACCATCATGAAAACTTGTGTAACTTAGCATTGTTATGGTCACGTCAAATAAGCATCTGCTTGAGTTCGTGTCCTAGCTGCATTTTTGTCAATTGTTTCATGTCATGTATTTTGAATAAAATTGTGTTTAACCCAACAGTACCTCAAGTATATGTGCTGGTGGAAAGCCACGTTGACTAAAGCGTAGCCTGGTACAGTCCAGCACTCTTTTGGTAGGGAGCGAGGTCCAGGGTCAGTGACAGCTGGTTTTCCTTGACAACTGGAGGCCCTGTCAACACAAATGGTCATTACTCAAATCACTCACTTTCGCTGTGACCTTACACAACGTGATCAAGGTCAGTCTACCAAGATGATTGTATGTCAAGCTAGGACTTATCCAAGTGTAATGCACGTGGTTGTAATGGAGTCTTATGTTGTATGTCTCTAAGTTGCGCCGAAAATTCTAAGACTGCCACAACCTCAAAAAGTTTGTGTTTTGCAGCTGGGAAGACCTAGCTAATTTTGTTTTTTTTAATGTAAAAAAAACCCAACCCACCAATGCTGTCAAATCCACATTTTAAAATTGCTTACCGTCGCTTTGACAAAGTAGCTGTAACTGGTTAAATGAAACTGGTCAAGTAGGCCAAATAGAGGATACTCGACTGATCACATTTTGGACCAAATCATAGCCTCATTTGTTAAAATCTTCTTTCTCCATTGTTTTCAGTGTCCAATGTAAGTTAACAATAACACCAAACACGCCGCAGATTTAAACCAAACAACAAGTTTAAGCATTTGTATAGACATGGTAGATAGCTGGATGTACCTAATACAGGACGGCGATCCGAGTTTCATTTTTTTCGTGTGACTAGGGTCGCGTTATTGGACGGAGTTTCATTTTTCGTGTAGGTTAGTTTCATCGTGACGGTTCCAGCGTCCAGGACTGTGATGCCCTCAAGGCTGATACCTGCGTTGCCAACGTAACCAGCGCTAGCGCGGGGATCTGTTGCATTGAACGTGTCGGAGGGTGACCATGTTGCAAGCACTTTGTCCTTGCCATCCACGGAACTCTGCAAACAACATGAATGTACGGTGTCCTTAAGCAGTCTGCTTGTTTTCGTTCTAATCTCTATATGTTGTTTTTGTCTGAAACGTGTGTACAAAGAAAATAAATAAAACAGGCTGCGCTTAAACCAATAATATATTTTTGTTTTAAATGTACGGTGTAAAATTTCAGTTTTAAAAATGTGAATCTCGTTCTCAAAATATCATTACAAAATTGAAAAGTTCAGTTTTAATAATGAGATTCTCGTTCTCAGTGGGCTCACTTACATTAAATGACCACGTGATGGAGAGCACTTCTTCATTCACGCTTTAGTTGTACGTCCAGGGAATGTCCACAGTTTGTCCAGCACAGCTGTCGACTGTTTTCAGTGTATCCACCGGACCAGGGGCAATCCACGTCAATCCACGTCAATCCACGTCAATCCACGTCAATCCACGTCAATCCACGTCAATGCCGCTGTTTCTGTAAGACAAAAATATTAGGATTTAATGCAGGACACTTGAATGCTATGTGATTGTTCATTTGATTTTCAGCTAATCTGAATCTTATTTCACTGCAATATTTTGACGATCAAAATTTTGAAACTTTGCCGAACTTGTAAGAAAAAGAGCAATTTTACACTCACACACACAGACACACATAAACAGGCAGATATATAAACAGACAGAAAGACAGACAGACAGACAGACAGACAGACGGACGGACGGACAGACAGACAAACAGACAAACAGACGGACGGACACAGACACAGACACAGACAGACAGACAGAAATTATTATTGTCTCCATATTACAATTACATCGAATTCGTTCTTGAAAATAAGTCAGTTTATCATTTTTATTAGTCTTTCTCCTGACGATATAAGAGGTGAGAGCAGAACATTTTTCTATTTCCTCGACGTGTTTATCGCAATAGGCTAAGAAAAAAAATCAGTGTTTCCGATTTCCCGACTGACCCTTTTTTTTCCTACCGATCCCAGAAACATTTTATGGACCGTTCAAAATATAAATTTTTATTAAAAATAACAAAATTCAGTTTTGCAGACGTTTGCGAGGACGCCTCTCCAACATTCAGGAGAACATGTTGACACGTATATAGTTTCACGTATGATTAATTTTAGTCCTTTTGCATAATGTACAATTTAACATAATGAGTTTTTCTGGACCTCATGTAAATGAGAAAGTATGTGTACAAAGAGAAAACACAGAGATACCATGTTTTTTATCACTTGTTTATTGATTGATTAAAAGTTTGAAAAAACCCAAAAAACAACCCATTCAGGAGACACAGTTCACATGATTTATTGCAAAAAACAACAACCACGTGCGCCTGTGCCAATACAAACAAAAACACTTTAATTACAAAAGTAGCCGACCGACCTACCCGAATTTGTGTTTTTACCAGCTTGTCATTCAAAGCAAACATATTATTGTTTTGGCCTTATGAGAAAGGATGCTCACAACACACACTCACCGTTCAGTGACGGCAACAACAAAGCAGCCAGAGCTACCAGACAAATGAAGGCCATCATGGAGTCTTGCAATTACAATCTTTGGTTTAAACAGTGTTTATTCAACAATTCATAGGTAATTGAACATAATACATGTTAAGGATCAACAACAAGCTCAAGCTTATGGTGGTGACCCTAACAGGAGAATTTAACATACGGATTACAATATCTTGCTACGAGAATTTGACAATTAATACCTTTTTAAACCAAAGGAAACAAGAAACAAACAGAATTACAATCTGTACTCCCTCTTTCGCATAAAACTTAAAGCCATATGTACTCGATGACTATACACGCTAATTGCTTTACCAACAGCTGGAGACATGCTAAATTAAGTTCCCTGCAAAATATTGTGGTCTAGGACCCCTTCAATGTTGAGATATGTTAATTTTCATTTTGATCTGGATCGTCCTATTTATAGATTTGCCAACAGAGGTAGCGTTGACGCAAGGGAAATAACTCCGCGTCTTTGTTTACATCCAAAGTTTTTGAGACTCTAAAACAAGCTGTAATGCATGTATATGGTCCGCGCATGGCGACATATCGTCATTACATGGTCTTATGGTGCGTTTGACATCGATTATGGGCAAACTACACTTTGTAAACACGGGAGCGCGTACATATGCCTTTAACGTTATATTATGAAAGATGTCACCGACGCTTTGGTCTTTTCTGCTTTTATAAACCAGAAACGGATAGAACGGATCTCTTCTGAACTTTCTCTTCGGTACCAACCGTTTTATTGTCGATCTAATCTGTGTTGCCATAGAAAAACAAACAAACAAACGTAAGAATCCGCATGTATACAAAAACCAAAGTTTCTACCAAGCCAAGTCAAGTCAAATTTTATTTTTCAGGGAATCCCATGGGGGTACACGAAAAGAAAAAAAAAGAAAACAAATTAATAAATACAAAAATACAAGAACAATAAAGAGAGGAATGCAGGTTATTCCATCAATACATACACACAAACCCGCTCCGTTGTAAAAATAAAATATCAAATAACTTGTTTTACAATGTGGAAATCAAATCTCCAAAATAATCGTTCTCGTTGTATATGGCGTAACATTAAGTGTGGATAAAAAATAAAAAATAAAAAAACCACAATCTGCTGTCTAAATCATTATTTTTTTCTTGTTTTGTGCTGTGTTTGTTTTTTTCCCTATCAACACCTGTTTTTTGAAATACCCTTTATCAGGTGAATTAAATTTAACAATACTTTTTTATTTGTTGTTGAAAATAAAAGTTGAAATTTTATTACATTTGGATTTTTTCGATACTTGAGTCGGATACATTTTTGTCTTAATTCGTTAAAGAAGCTGCAGTTAAACACACAATGGAATTCGTCAGCAATATCGCCATTATTACACTTTGTACACAATCTTTCCCTCTGTATTATATTTATAAACCTTCCTGTCTGAATTGGTAACTTGTGGTTTAGCGTTCTAAAGCGCAAAAATATAATTCCCAAATTGTGTGGGAGTACTTTCAAATAGTTTTCGAGCATAAACGTCTGGGCCATATCAGGGCCATATCAGGGCGGTGCTGCTTTGACATATAACGTGCGCCACACACAAGACAGAAGTCGCAGCACAGGCTTCATGTCTCACCCAGTCACATTATTCTGACACCGGACCAACCAGTCCTAGCACTAACCCCATAATGCCAGACGCCAGGCGGAACAGCCACTAGATTGCCAATTTTAAAGTCTTAGGTATGACCCGGCCGGGGTTCGAACCCACGACCTCCCGATCACGGGGCGGACGCCTTACCACTAGGCCACCGTGCCGGTTAAACTGAACTGAAATGAATTGAATTGAACTGAAAAGAATTGAATTGAATTGAATTTGCCGGGTAGGTGATAATGAGTGTTGAGCAATAAGTATACTCATGCGAAGCATCAAGAAAGAGAGTAAAGACGAAAAGCATTGACGCGACATTTCTGATTTGATTAGTTGCTTGATTCGAGCAAAGAGCTGACCGGACTGCGAGAAAACAAACAAAAAGTTGGGTGGTTGTCGGGGTCGGGGTGGGATAGAAGTAGAAGAGATGGGGGGAAGAGTACGGGCAGCCGCTGGACCGAGACCAACATCCGTATTGTAATGACCTCCAAGGGATTGCAATATACGGGTGGACGAATGGTAAGGAACAAAAACGGGTATGATCTTTCATACAAACATCTCCGCGCTAGGCTACATCACCGCTTGCGACGATAACCTAAAAAGGTTCATGCAATGTATCGATCCTGATCTTGAAGACCACAGATGGCATGACATTTTGGTCCAAAAACGTATTCTGGGTTCTCAGCATTTTTAGGTACTTTGAACAGCATAGAATCAGTGTGCGAAGAATGTTGTCATCGTCAACCGCTTTCTTGCAATAACGCAATCATTTTCAAAATGTCTTATTAACATTTAATACCATTTTGAAAACTGTTGACGCTGTTTTCTCAGATTTTTTTTTTAACACTAGCACCGTCAATGGGAACTATTCATCTTCGAAACTAATTGTTCAATCTGCTTTAGTTTTTTTTTAAATGTTATCAGAAATAATGTCTCTACAAAGAGAGACTTTCTATGATTTTTGTAGAAATAATTTGAGAAGACAGTTCTGTCAAAGTACAACAACTTTTTTGTCTTCCCGAAATTCATTTTTGTGCCTGTAATATCTACCCAGGGAACAAAATCTGTACACAAATATGAAAAAGTTGCTCTGTTGCTGGATCTAGGGGCCTGTTAAGAGTGAAATAAAATATACTTCAAAGTTCTATCTTCATTATTCTGGAAGATGAATGTGTTCCATTAACTACATGTTTTATCCCCAAAAATCATTGAAAAACCCCGTCAATTCTGACCCATAAGTCCTTCAAATATTAATTTATAGGACAAAAAACCCACTTTTTTTTAGTTTTGTTTTATCGAGGACCTTTAAAAAAAGGGGGAAAGGCTTTCCAAAGAAACAAAACTTAATTTCCGTGCCATCTCTGCCCTTAAAAAAAAATTTTAAAAAAAATCAAAACAAAAGATCATGGCGGTTGGAGTTGGAAGCCGGGATGGGAAATATCAGGGTGGATGCTGGGTAAAGACCTAAGCCATCGACCATTATCATTAAAGGGTTGGGATATAAAGAGATGGACGAATAAAATAACGAAAAAAGGTATGATCTTCACACAAACTCTAGCCGAAAAAAAATCGTTGGCCTGAAAATGGTGGGAGGGAAACGGCGGGTAGCACGAGTGAATTTCAGGCAGGATGCTGAGGAAAAAAGACAAAAACCAGAATAACGATCATCACATATATACGGGTGGACGATTAAAAGAACGAAAAACAGGTTTGATCTTCACACAAAACTCCTCGCTCCCAAAAAATCGTTGGCCTGCAATTTTTTTTTCCAAATCGAGGAAAAGGCAAACATACGGCGACCGTTGAGTGGTGCGCTCCGCACAGTGGAAAGAAAAGAAGCACGTGCTATTCGCCCCCAGGCTGTGTTCTTACTCTTCAGTGACAGCTGCGTCAGGCCTGGGTTCTGTGGGCAAGGGATGTTTTCTTTCCGCCAGTTCTATGTGGATGCGATCGACGTTTTCTACCTGCCTCAGTGGAGTGTTGGAGTTAGGGCATTGTCCATGTTTGGTTCTGAAGGTGGGGATAGTACGGGAGAGGGGGTGGTGTTTGGGGTGGGGTGGGGAGAAGAGAAGCGGGTGGGATGGGTGTGTGGAGTGTGTGGTTGTGTGTGTGTGTGTGTGTGTGTGTGTGTGTGTGTGTGTGTGTTTGTTTTGTGTGTGCGCGTGCACCGGTCTTTATCGATGTCTGTTTATCTGCGTGTCTGTATCTGTGTATCCGCGTATGTGTTGGATCATTCGTACGCATGCACCAGTGTCCTTGAAAAAGAATGCACGGATATCGCTGTAAAATGAAGGCCGTGTACAAAAACAAAAAAAGGCATATCATTTAGTTCTCGTTTCCTCCTGGAAGAAAACGTTAAGCACATATTTAAGAAGTCGAACCTTTAACTTTGCATGACTGCCAGTATGGCTGCCTTGTTTGCTTTCCGTTGATGTACGTCATCGAATGACGAATATTTACCAAATATCTGGAGAGAGCCGGGATGGGGATGGATGGGGCCGTTTATCTTTTTTTTTGTTTTTTTGAAGTGTTCGGGTTGTCTGACAAAAGCACCTTTCTGTATGCAATCAAAGAAGACCGATAGGTCTCAGAGATACAATACATGTATTTTCAGTGCACTTCTTCACTGTTTCTGTTTTTGTTCTGCTGTCGGTTTTATTTTCATTTCAGTGCAGCAAGTACACACACCACAGACAGACAGACCGACAGACAGACACACACACACACACACACGCACGCACGCAGGCACGCACACACACACACACACGCACACACACACACACACACACACACACACGCACGCACACACACGCACACACACACACACGCACGCACACACACACACACACACACACACACGCACGCACGCACACACACACACACACACACACGCACACACACACACACACACACACGCACACACACACACACACACGCACGCACACACACACACACACACACACACACACACACACACACACAGTATCAAATTACACCAGACCTTCGTAGTGACACACACACGGCACTGGGTGTAGTGCCTTTCTAGTGCACTTGCACTACAACAGCACTGGGTGCAGTACTCGCTCCGGCATCGAAGAATTTTGCACTAAAAAATGCACAAAATTTGACCTATTTCGTCGCCTATAGAGGACGGAAAGAATGTCATTTTGAACATTGTTATGACATTCTTTCCGTCAAAAAAGTCAATTTAACGGTGTTAAATGAAGCGACCATCCACACAATTAGGTTCCCATCCAGAGTTTAGGTTGCCATCCACGTGTGGATGGTTGCCTTATGGTGATTTAGGCAACCAAACCTGTGGAAACGGGGGTACACACGCACACATACACACACACACACACGCACACACAAACACACACACACACACACACACACACACACACACACACACACACACACACACACACACACAGTATCAAATTACACCAGACCTTCGTAGTTGCAAATGCGCAAAAAAGTCATAAGTCATCAGAATTTATTACCACCATGTGCAGACCACAAGGAATATAGTTTGGCTTGAAATAAAAGCAATAACTGCAAACACAAGAAAAAATACAATCAAAGAATCAAAATTATAATACAAGATATAAGACTTGGACCAGTTGCACATTGGTCTGCTACGTCTGTGTTATACAGATGTTTACGGCAGTTGGGACTTTTGTGGTCGCTAAGCAGAAGTGTTATAGACTAATCAACCCTTTATACAACTCACCCATGATTGACAAAAGCACACACACACAAAAAAACTCTCAACAACAAAAAATCTAATCCTCTACGCGTTTTACAAAAGCATTATTCATCAAAATTGCAAAGCTGTTGAAAAGCTTGTGCGAATATTGACGAACAAATTAAACGACATTCGTATTGGCAACGCGGACTGTGATCTGCAGGCCGGTTTGTTTGCTAGTCCATTATTTATCCTTAACTCACGGACGGGAAATCCTTTGAAAAATGTATGATTGGGTCCTAGTTCAAACTAACCGTCGTCACTAACAGCAGAAAGGTCCTTTTCAACCCGGCGTAGACGAATAAAACGCCCTTGAAAGTGTCAGATCTGACGGTTGAAAAAGACTGCCCTAGCCCTCGAAGTTGAACAAATGGGGTTAGGCGCGCTTGGGCATAAGACAGACATATGTAAAGTGAGTAGAACGCTCGTGTGAACGTAACCTCGTGTTACAACTAGTGCATGCTCGTAAGCAAGTAACAGCCAGACACAAAGACACGAATACTACAGAGAAGTCAGACAGCAAGCAGACAAGCAGAGAGATAGATAAACGCTGGTTTTGTTTTGTTTTGTTTTTTAAAGCAAATGCTGACACGTTGACTAAACCCTCCTCAATAATTAATCATTTAATAAGACACAATATTCCTCCCTTCCCAATTTCCACTTTCTAAGTGCCTAGCTCTCTTTCTCTCTGCGATTGGGATTGTGGCGTGCACCTTCAGTTTTTGAAACTCCCGCCTTATGTTGAAAGGACAACAGCAAAAAATGCCTGAAATAATGCACGTTGATTCTTTGGGTCTTAATGTATTTCTGTTATATAATTTAAATTCAAGACATGCCATAAAATTCTCGATCTTTATCAGCTGCACGGAAATGCTGAAGTCTTTTATCCCACATGCGTTTATTTTCTACTTCCTTTTAAATTCCTTGAACCACATAGAGGACACTTTCAACCAAACCAATGACATGCACATGGTGCAGCCAAGGACCAATGCAGTCAGCCACCTTCATCGCTGACGGTAGTCGTATAAGCATGAACACTCAAACTGAGGTAACATCCGAGTGTACTGAACGGATGTGGTTATAGCGTCTCGATCTTACTCTTTGTGCTACTGTGTCATTATTCTTTCAACCTCAACGAACTTTGGTCCAGCCAAGCACAGCAGTAACGCAATAATAGCAATCAACAGCGTCGCATGCTAGCCTTAATACGTCTTTCTTTTGGCTTCAGCGAACTTCATCAACCTTCGCCACGAAAGAAAAGAGAGTCCGGATGTTGCGTCATGCATCAGTGTGGCCCAGAAACTGAAAGATGGATGGTGGTCTGGAACGGTTTTGGATCGTTAATTATGAACTAAGGAAGAAAGAGGTTATGACACGTGTCCTGCCCGTGAAAACTGTTGTCACGACTATCTCGGATCTGCTCAAGATCTTACGTGGGATAAGACGTACCACCCCTCCAAAAATCATCATCCTCACTGCTCTTTGTGCAGAGTTTGAATTCTTTCATGAACTATTTTCGCAGATTGGCACAAGTTGCTTCTAAATATCGCTGACAAAAAAACCGCGTCATACCTAACTTTTGTCATGCTCTTAGCAATGCCGCTCTTTGAGCCCTCTTCCCAGTCATAGCGTAAGAGCGGCTTATAAAACCGGCCCCAGTTCATTAAACAAAAAAATCCGAATCTGCACAGACAGGCTGTTGATTTCGGTATCTATCCAAGTAGAGGTATGGCCTTATCCAAGTAGAGGTATGGCCTTATCCAAGTAGAGGTATGGCCTTATCCAAGTAGAGGTATGGCCTTATCCAAGTAGAGGTATGGCCTTATCCAAGTAGAGGTATGGCCTTATCCTAAGTAAAAGAGAGTGAGTTTGTTTGTTTGTTTGCTTAACGCCCAGCCGACCACGAGGGGCCATATCAGGGCGGTGCTGCTTTGACATATAACGTGCGCCACACACAAGACAGAAGTCTCAGCACAGGCTTCATGTCTCACCCAGTCACATTATTCTGACACCGGACCAACCAGTCCTTGCACTAACCCCATAATGCCAGACGCCAGGCG
>NC_090254.1:24129056-24193745 GCF_037325665.1 Littorina saxatilis
GATCGCAAATAACTAAGAGCACAGTCCTTTCTCCGAGTTTAAATGAAGTCTCTATGAAAGATCATCACTTTTTAGCTTAACGCTACACTGGAATTTACCAACAGAAATTAAAACAAGAGTTTACGTGTGACGAAAGCACGACACACTTGAGACAGCCCACACAAAAGTAGATCTGACACAAACCTGACCACACAGTTACGCCTATCCAAATGCGCGTTGCCGCAAAATGTGCGTTTTGAATCTTCTTTTTTCTCTGGCGGTACTGACAATATCGTTATTGAAACAATCCCAGTGCACTAAGGGATTTATAGAGCAAATCTCGAAAATAATTATTGAACTCAGCGCTATGCGCTTCGTTCAATAATGAATTTTCTCGATTTGCTCTATAAATCCCTTAGTGCACTGGGATGTCTCAATAACTTAAATAATAATAATAATGAACACTTATTAATCGCCCCTTCTCACTGGAGCTCACGGCGATGTACTGTACACTAGTAAACTACACACACACACACACACACACACACATATATACACACACACACCCACCCGCCCGCACGCACGCACGCGCGCACACGCACACACACAAACAATTACCTTGCCTTTCTCTCAGTAATATGCTAACTCATGGCCCCAAAAGGTCAAGTCGTCTTCAAAATACACACTTTCTTTTGTCGTCCGTTTTGTGAGGTCCGTGTTTAAAACAAGAGTTAAAGGCAGAGTCCTCTACGTGTAATTGTAATTGAGCTCATTATATCGTATCTGCATAGGCCTTTACGTAGGATAAGACCAAGCATCCACTGGGACACGTACCAAGAATCAACAGTACAACTTATTTCTGTGCAGAGAGGGATTTTGTGTGTGAATGACTTTCTTAAAAAAAAAAAAAAAATGTGGGTAGAAAAGTTGTGCCTTGGAGGTAAGTACGTACTGTCTTTTCTGTTTGAACGGTAATAAAAACCACAAGTAAACTGCTGGGTTTAAAATTCAACAGGCTAAAATATTCTGATTAAGGGCTAGATTACGTACCTACAACAGAGCTGCTGAGGTTTGTATATGAGGAAAAAGCACCCCTTCACTTGCACACATACCAATCGTCAACAGCCTGGCTGCCTTCTGAGCAAAGTAGACTTTCGTTCTTCTTCTTCTTTTTTTTTTTTTTTTTTTTTTTGCTCAATAAATTTTGCAGATTAACACATGAGTCCGTTGTGAACTTAATTCAGTAAACAAATCTGACTCTTTTTGGTGATTTACGAGGCGGGAAGGAAGGTATCTGTATACGGAATTTGTCCTGTGTTCATTTTGACAACGTGGATTTTCCAGGCAAAACATGGTGTATGTTAAGCGCAATTTTGGAACTTGAGCAGTTCAAATATTCCTTTCACATTATCTGCAATATTTGTAATGTACAAAAATCAATCGAATGAATCAACTTTAATAAACATTTTTTTTAACCCACCGTGAAGCTTAGTCCGTTGATGCTGACAAAACTCCCGCATCAGTCAGGTACTGAAAAGTAACAGTGAGCTCGATCATCGACTTATCAAGATGTAAATCCTACCTTGCTTCCTTGTCAAAATGGTGTAATAAACAGTACTCCAGAATAATTATATTCAGTTTCTATCTGATATTTTACCAAGAAAATAACACCTAGTTTGCGAATACATGAAGAACAAGTGTAGTGTTCCAGCACATCAAAAAGCATACAGAAAAATTGGTACGATTGTCCAATCCTTCAAAGAGATGCTCCACATATTGTCGAGATTTTGTCTCTAAGGTTGTTCTAAGGTCAAACCCTCCAAATTTAGAAAAAGAAAAAGAAAAAAAAAGAGTGCAACCTGCATTCAAGTGAACAATGAACAACAACAAACGCCATCAAGAGTTGGCCATTGTGAGCATTTTCACCTTGCCTGGGCTGGGCTGGCCAAACTTAGCGCAACTTTGATACCGGAATGGTCAAGCAAGACGTCAGAATTCCGAAAATGGTAGCTGTTGTGATAATACTGGACAGTTCCAGAATTGAGAAAATTCCCAAAACGCGCAGAGTCTGCACTCCACTCAAATTCGGGCATGGGAGGTTCATTTTTATATTTAGTCAAGTTTTGACTAAATATTTTAACATCGAGGGGGAATCGAAACGAGGGTCGTGGTGTATGTGTGTGTGTGTGTGTGTGCGTGCGTGCGTGCGTGCGTGTAGAGCGATTCAGACCAAACTACTGGGCCGATCTTTATGAAATTTTACATGAGAGTTCCTGGGATTGATATCCCCGAACGTTTTTCTCCTTTTTTTGATAAATGTCTTTGATGACGTCATATCCGGCTTTTCGTGAAAGTTGAGGCGGCACTGTCACGCCCTCATTTTTCAACCAAATTGGTTCAAATTTTGGTCAAGTAATCTTCGACGAAGCCCGGGGTTCGGTATTGCATTTCAGCTTGGTGGCTTAAAAATTAATTAATGACTTTGGTCATTAAAAATCGGAAAATTGTAAAAAAAAATAAAAATTTATAAAACGATCCAACTTTACGTTTATCTTATTCTCCATCATTTGCTGATTCCAAAAACATATAAATATGTTATATTCGGATTAAAAACAAGCTCTGAAAATTAAATATATAAAAATTATTATCAAAATTAAATTGTCCAAATCAATTTAAAAACACTTTCATCTTATTCCTTGTCGGTTCCTGATTCCAAAAACATATAGATATGATATGTTTGGATTAAAAACACGCTCAGAAAGTTAAAACAAAGAGAGGTACAGAAAAGCGTGCTATCCTTCTTAGCGCAACTACTACCCCGCTCTTCTTGTCAATTTCACTGCCTTTGCCATGAGCGGTGGCCTGACGATGCTACGAGTAAAATGGCATTGCGTTCAGTTTCATTCTGTGAGTTCGACAGCTACTTGACTAAATATTGTATTTTCGCCTTACGCGACTTGTTCTTAGTTTTGTGCAAACTCATTTCCTCAAAAGGTCAACTACGTCTACGAAAACGCGCGTGCTCTTTCTGCGGCGCCCTCTTTTTAACCTTCGGCGTTTGTCTGCCCTTGAGGAATGTGGGTCATGTCGAATGTCAAAGGTCGCCGTAAAAGGTGACAGGAGTATATAACGTGTTCGGAGGACTTTCGCGCGACTCTGCCCAACGCTTCTCACCTTTCTGTCTCCTGTACGTGTATATCAAAGGCAGACAGGGGAAAAACGCAGAGAGAAAAGAAAAAAGGCCTGGCTGCAAACAAAGAAAGGGAAGTTCGTAGGGGAGGAGGAAATCTGTACATTTTGACAGAAAAGCGCTAAAAAGGTCACAAAGTTCGTCAAGGAAAATTGCTTTTTGTTGTGTCTTTGCTTGTCCTCATCTCAGGTTTGGAAACCTACGTCTGCCTGTCTGTCTATCTCTGTCTGTCTTTCTCTGTTTCTGTCTGTCTGTCTCTCATATTCTCTGTCTCTGCGTTTGTGTGTCTGTATGTGAGACTGAGAGAGAGAGAGAGAGTGTGTGTGTGTGTGTGTGTGTATGCGTGCGTGCGTGTGTGTGTGTGTGTGAATGTGTTCGTGTGTGTGCCTCTCTCTCTCTCTCTCTCTCTCTCTCTCTCTCTCTCTCTCTCTCATACGCAACCCCTCACTCCGCTCCCCCCTCCCCAACGTGCTCTCAATCCTCCTCCCCCACTCCCCTGCCACTCCCCAAGTCTCTCTTGGCCTCCGTCCTCTTCTTTTCACACTCTTGTTATGTCAAACACTGAGTCTGTAGTGTCGAGTCACTCAATTATCTGCCGTACATGTTACTTAAGACACAATCCTTCATAGTAGGTGTGAAAAGATATGAGCTTTTGTTTTAACCTCCTTCACGAGAAGGACTGTGCCTTTAAGCAGCATTTTGATGAAGAACCGCCATTCTCGTTTCAGTTACACGGCTATCTGAGCTGCTGACCAGCCAAAAGTGTCTCTACATCGCAGGTGGTCGTTCATGAGAGGGATACTTTGGATAAGTTGATAAACAAAGGGACGAAACGTCATCATTTTCATGAGTTTTCATTCATAACCAGCTGGGTAACAAAAAACAATGTTCATATGTGACAAATCGAGGTAATCGATGCTAAGCTGGCGCGGTCTCGGAGGAACACTGACTGTCTCGATCTGTGTAAAATGTCCTATTTTGGTCAACATACAAAGAACGTATAGAATCCGTTAATGGGACGTATCCTCTCATCTGAGGGGCCGAAAAGGAGACTGGTACTACCTTGGTTAAAGGCACATTCCTTCCCTTGAAAACAGCTAGGCTCACCATCTCAGATATGAACAGGTTTTTTCGTGGGATAAGAGCGTTCTTCTGCATGATCACATACCAAAAATGAACAGCCTGGTTTACTCTGTGCACAGTGGGAATTTTTTGATGAACGAATTTCGAAAAGCCATTACTGCTCTTTTAAGAAATTAATCTCTCCAAAAAAAAAATGCAACTCTTCACAGAGTACAGCAAGCAATCATACTGTTGATTTGTTCGCAAGTGATCAAGTGGAGATCTACAGATCCCCTTATCGTCTGCCAAATCAGATATTTCAATCAATGAGTCTTATATCGCGCATATTCCGTGGGTACAGTTCTAGGCGCTCTGCAGTGATGCCGTGTGAGATGGAATTTTATACGGCCAGTAGATTGCAGCCATTTCGGCGCATATTTACCTTTCACGGCCTATTATTCCAAGCCACACGGGTATAGGTAGACAATTATTAACTGTGCCTAAGCAATTTTGCCAGGAAAGACCCTTTTGTCAATCGTGGGATCTTTAACGTGCACACCCAATGTTTGTTTCAATATTGTTTTGTTAGGACACATGTACAAAACTTTGCTTGTTGTGCTCAATGTATTAGAGTGATTGTATGCGGCTTTGTAATCTGTTATTTTTTGAATACATTGTTTAAACCATCACTGAATTGGAGGGCAGGGCCGAGGCAAACGAGAAAGTTACCAACCGGGTGGGAGCCGGCCGCAGTGTTGCATTGGTTGAAATAGAGATTTGTTGTGGTTTCAACCAATCAGATCCCGCGGTTTGTTCTCACACGGTTGGGTGGCGCCCACTTTCGCTTCGTGCATTTCAGCCCTGGTCTTCTATCTCTGAGCATAGACCATTTATCCTGGACCGCCAACTAGCTCTCTCTCCGCTCTTTCTCTCTATTACGAGGTAGCGGCCTCTCGCATTTAGGAATCTTCGCTTACATGGCCTTTCAGAAATCAAGGGGATGTCATATCCGGTGTCGATTGTAAACATGGACGAAGTTGCCGAGGTAAGTTCTGAAAATGCTAAAATAAACTCAGCTAAAGTGCATATGGAACATGTTTTTCGATGAGTTTTGTTAAGTTTAGTTTGGAGTTTTGGAAAATCTAGTTCATTGTCACCTCCCATTGTCACAAATAACTGGAGCGTGCTTTCTTTTCACTGTCTTCGAATCGCTGGCCTTTCAAACCGGACGCTAAGCGCCCCTGAAAGTCGGTCGAGCGTCGTAACCTCGAAGGGTCACGTGACGAGTTGGCGGTCCAGGCTATTTGGTCTATGCTCTGAGATAGTGACGGGAACAATTTCCACGGGGAGGACCGTGCTTCTATGACGTCACTGTAAGGTCACACTATCATCCAACTTGTAATGCATACGTGCGAACGAACACTTTCGAGTCACGAACTTCATTAATATTACATACGGTTGCTGGGGGCAACACAGGAGGGGGCGGTTGAAGCACAGATTACCAAATGTGACCTCGCTTGCTTTATTGATCACCTCCTATAATGCTAACCTTCCAGTACTCATCCGGTCCATCAGTAGGCTTTTTGACTGCAGGTTATGCTTCATTATATATTATTGTCAAGTTTGTGTTTCTGTACAAGGTAGAAGATACTATACAGCTTGATGGAAACAGTCTTGTTACAAGTAACGTCTTTGAATGCAAGTTGTGTTCCAATATATTGTAAAGTTTTTATTTCTTTAATTTCCAGATATGTATGGTGCAATGTAATAAATTATTACTGTGCGGCCGTTTGGGGGAAACCATTAATTTTGTGCGATGTTAAAGGATACTAAACCAAACTGCCATTTTTACCTGAGCGTGTGCGTGTGTGTGTGTGTGTGTGTGTGTGTGTGTGTGTGTGTGTGTAAACTAATACTTACGAAAGAACTTCATGACGTAAAAATAGAAAAGGGTAGACCATATTAATCATCTTCGCACCATCTCCTTTTCTGGACAGTTCGAATGTTAATTTGTTTTAGTTTTTTTCCTCTTTTTTTCCGAGTGACATCGAGTACATGTACACTATCAATTCAGTTTTCTGTGGTATTCCCCTAAAAAGCGAACGAACAAACAGGAAAATGCAGATATATTCTCGAGGGGAAAAAAAACCCACGGACGATCAAGATCCAGACTAGGGTGATGGAGTGAGATGTGAAGATGTTTTGACAGTAAAGAAAACGGGGTAGGGGCCGGGTGGGGTTGGTGGAACCGGGAGGTAGGGCAGATGCGGGGGGAAGGGGGCAGATTGCGTTTTTGGGATGTGTGTGTGTGGGTGGGTGGGGGGGGGGGGGGGGGAAGAAAGGGGGTCAAGGTCGAAAGGGTACTCATCGTGGTAGACATCGCACAATGTCTTCAGTTTGATGAAATACACTTGGGCTCGGAACAAACACACCGTTCCTTGTCATTTTTCACTGTCTTTTCATGAGTATTCCCTCCATCCTCCTTTTCGCAGGGTCATTTCTTTAGTGATTGTGGACATACACAATGTTTACCGTCTCCTTGGCAACTAGAAAATAGTGTTTGACGATCGGACGCTCTGTTTCAGGCCAGGACAAACGTTTTAACAGCAAACAACTGAAAAGATAGTGAAGAACAAAACAAGGACATTATAATGCCAGACATCGAGTTATCCCCCTTTTCAATGAAACGGTCGAACGGCGAAGTGTCAACAAGAACAGACAATGGAGCTTATGTCGTGTTTCGCATCTTTGTAAACATATTCTTTAAACGTTTTCGATTTCTTCATTTTTGTCGTGTCCATATTTATATCTTTCTCTGGCTCTTTTTTTCTCTCTCCTGTAATTGTGTTGCAGTTGTCGGGCCGATAGGAAACGCTCTTTTTGCTTCGAACAGGCAATACAAAACGCGCCAGAATGCAGGGCCGGACTAGGCGAAGAGGAGGGGGGGGGTTGCCAGTGGTGGCCCAGGGGGATGTCCCCCCTGGCGGCAGGGGCGGATCAGTTCATTTTATGACTGGTTTTTTTCAAAAGTATATTGTGAAGATATGGGTGTGAAGGCGCGAAGCGCCGAGCCGACGGCGCGAAGCGCCTAGCTTGCTAGGGGGGTCCGGGGGCATGCCCCCCCGGAAAATTTTGAAAAAAAGGATGCAAAATGGTGCAATCTGGTGCATTCTGAGGATGATCATTACCAGTTTTAGGCAGCAGATTTTGTCACTGATTAATACCCCAAAAATTGAAACTCAATGTAAAATAAAGAAATGCTTACCTCATTCAATATTTTTATTTTTTGGCTGGGGGGGGGTCCGGAAACCCTAGAACCCACCCCCCCCCCCCCCTCGTAGTGGGGGTCAGGGGGCTTCGCCCCCTGAAGCTGACGGGTAGGTCATATTCTGAGATAGGAAAATGGTCGCTCCTTGCATGAAACGGCATAAAATAAGCGATAATAAAAAAAAAATTAAATAAGTAAGGTACATGTTTAGGCTAGGGGGGGGGTTGCGCAACCCCCATAACCCCCCCGGTAGTCCGGCCCTGGAATGTTTTTAAATTTAGTCAAGTTTTGACTAAATGTTTTAACGTAGAGGGGGAATCGAGACGAGGGTTGTGGTGTATGTGTGTGTGTGTGTGTGTGTGTGTCTGTCTGTGTGTGTCTGTGCGTGTGTGTGTGTAGAGCGATTCAGACCAAACTACTGGACCGATCTTTATGAAATTTTACATGAGAGTTCCTGGGAATGATATCCCCGGAAATGTTTTTCTTTTTTTCGATAAATACCTTTGATGACGTCATATCCGGCTTTTTGTAAAAGTTGAGGCGGCACTGTCACACCCTCATTTTTCAATCAAATTGATTGAAATTTTGGCCAAGCAATCTTCGACAAAGGCCGGACTTCGGTATTGCATTTCAGCTTGGTGGTTTAAAAATTAATTAATGACTTTGGTCATTAAAAATCTGAAAATTGTAAAAAAAAAAAAAATTGTTTTTAAAACCATCCAAATTTACGTTTATCTTATTTTTCATCATTTTCTGATTCCAAAAACATATAAATATGTTATATTCGGATTAAAAACAAGTTCTGAAAATTAAAAATATAAAAATTATTATTAAAATAAAATTTCCGAAATCGATTTAAAAACACTTTCATCTTATTCCTTGTGGGTTCCTGATTCCAAAAACATATAGATGTGATATGTTTGGATTAAAAACACGCTCAGAAAGTTAAAAAGAATAGAGATAAAGAAAAGCGTGCTATCCTTCTCAGCGCAACTACTACCCCGCTCTTCTTGTCAATGTCACTGCCTGTGCATCGAGCGGTGGACTGACGATGCTACGAGTATACGCTCTTGCTGTAAAAATGCAGTGAGTTCAGTTTCATTCTGTTAGTTCGACAGCTTGACTAAATGTTGTAATTTCGCCTTACGCGACTTGTTTTTTTCTTGCTATAGCAAACGATGCTGTTAGCAAACCACAGATACATGGTGTAACTAACCCGTTCACATTTCCGTCGCCATCTTTGATAGTCGAGCACATCAAAGACACGCAAAGAAGACAAAGGCAACGGTGCAAATGATTTCATTTCAAACACATGTGTGTGTGTGTGTGTGTGTGTGTGTGTGTGTGTGTGTGTGTGTGTGTGTGTCTCTCTCTCCCCCTCTCTCTCTCTCTCCCCCCCTCTCTCTCTCTCTCTCTCACTCAGTCTCTCAGTCTCTCTCTCTCTCTCTATCTATCTCCCTCCCTCCCTCTCTCTCCCCTCCGGCATATAATTATATGTAGCCTATCATTATGACTTAGGCTATGTGTCAGAACTCTCTGCCCCCTCCCTCTGTGTCTGCATTACTGTATCCATTATTTCTCAAAGATCTCTCTCACTCCCTCCCTCTTATTCCTTGTCTCTGCATCTCTTCGCCTTTTTCTCCCCGTCCCAATGGCTGACGGGCCACTTGGCAGTTTGGTCACGGTACACGGAAGTGTGTTTCCATGACAACGGTATTTTATTTTTCACGTCACGGCCTAAACACCGCTGTGTTCCCATAGTAACCCGATGGGCGAGATACCGTGAAGTTCGATTCGGATTCCTTTGCGAATTGTCTGCACGCATTCGTTACTTCCTTATAGAAAACAAGTCGCGTAAGGCGAAAATACAATATTTAGTCAAGTAGCTGTCGAACTCACAGAATGAAACTGATCGCAACGCAACGCAGCAAGACCGTATACTCGTAGCATCGTCACTCCACCGCCCGTGGCAAAGGCAGTGCCCGTGGAATTGACAAGAAGAGCGGGGTATTCGTTGCGCTGAGAAGGATAGCACGCTTTTCTGTACCTCTCTTCGTTTTAACTTTCTGAGCGTGTTTTTAATCCAAACATATCATATCTATATATTTTTGGAATCAGGAACCGACAAGGAATAAGATGAAAGTGTTTTTAAAACGATTTCGAAAAAAAAATTTTGATAATAATTTTTATATATTTAATTTTCAGAGCTTGTTTTTAATCCGAATATAACATATTTATATGTTTTTGGAATCAGAAAATGATGGAGAATAAGATAAACGTAAATTTGGATCGTTTTATAAATTTTTAATTTTTTTTACAATTTTCCGATTTTTAATGACCAAAGTCATTAATTAATTTTTAAGCCACCAAGCTGAAATGCAATACCGAACCCCGGGCTTCGTCGAAGATTACTTGACCAAAATTTCAACCAATTTGGTTGAAAAATGAGGGCGTGACAGTGCCGCCTCAACTTTCACGAAAAGCCGGATATGACGTCATCAAAGACATTTATCAAAAAAATGAAAAAAACGTTCGGGGATTTCATACCCAGGAACTCTCATGTCACATTTCATAAAGATCGGTCCAGTAGTTTAGTCTGAATCGCTCTACACACACACACACACACACACACACACGCACAGACAGACAGACAGACAGACACACATACACCATACCCTCGTTTCGATTCCCCCTCGATGTTAAAATATTTAGTCAAAACTTGACTAAATATAACAAGTCGCGTAAGGCGAAAATACAATATTTAGTCAAGTAGCTGTCGAACTCACAGAATGAAACTGAACGCAATTCAACGCAGCAAGACCGTATACTCGTTGTCCACCGCTCACGGCATAGGCAGTGAAATTGACAAGAAGAGCGGGGTAGTGGTTACGCTATGCTGCATAGCACGCTTTTCTGTACCTCTCTTCGTTTTAACTTTCTGAGCGTGTTTTTAATCCAAACATATCATATCTATATGTTTTTGGAATCAGGAACCGACAAGGAATAAGATGAAACTGTTTTTAAATTGATTTGGACAATTTAATTTTGATAATAATTTTTATATATTTAATTTTCAGAGCTTGTTTTTAATCCAAATATAACATATTTATATGTTTTTGGAATCAGCAAATGATGGAGAATAAGATAAACGTAAATTTGGATCGTTTTATAAATTTTTATTTTTTTTTACAATTTTGAGATTTTTAATGACCAAAGTCATTAATTAATTTTTAAGCCACCAAGCTGAAATGCAATACCGAAGTCCGGGCTTCGTCGAAGATTACTTGACCAAAATTTCAACCAATTTGGTTGAAAAATGAGGGCGTGACAGTGGCTCAACTTTCACGAAAAGCCGGATATGACGTCATCAAAGACATTTATCAAAAAAATGAAAAAAACGTTCGGGGATTTCATACCCAGAAACTCTCATGTCAAATTTCATAAAGATCGGTCCAGTAGTTTAGTCTGAATCGCTCTACACACACACACACACACACACACGCACAGACAGACAGACAGACAGACACACATACACCACGACCCTCGTTTCGATTCCCCCTCGATGTTAAAATATTTAGTCAAAACTTGACTAAATATAAAAAGGCCTTGTTGTGACCTATTGCCACTCTGTGTTACATCTTCGTTCTGTTTTAGATCTGTACGCTTTTATGTGAGTTGTGTTTTATTGTCAGACTTTTTATGTGTAGCTATGTGTCTATTACTTATCTTACGTGGTTTTTTTTCATCTTTTTAAAAACAATTTTTCTACATTATCTTATATAAAGTCTATAAGTGGTCGTCGTCTATGAATTGTTTTTAATGCTTGTATGTTATTTTTTACGAGAAAACTTTTTATATGTAAAATGTTAAATTTTAATGTCTAATGTAAAGCGCCATGAGACTGCCATTTGGCGGTGAACAGCGCTATAAAAGAATGTTTTATTATTATTATTATTACTTTCCCAATCTTTCTTCTTCCGGTATCTTCCAATTTATTTAGCTTTTATCATGCCTTGGTCGATGTCCGCCTGGCGCAATTTAATTCTAATTTAATTTCTTATCAGACTTGGATTGAAATGGCTGAACTATGATTTACATGTACTTTCAATTATACTTCCGAGTTATCCAGATTTATGTGAATTAAAATGGCGGAATTTACTGTCAACTTAATTTCTTATCCAGATGTGAATTGAAATGTTTTCAGTCCCTTGCGTTGCACCATTTTCATTTTTTTTCATTTTCATTACTTTATTGTCCCATCGCTGGGAAATTCGGGTCGCTTCCTCCCAGTGGAAAGCTAGCAGCAACGGAGTCGCGCTACCCAGGTGTCTGCGTGTTTAGGTGTATTCAGCCACCTGCACTTATGGCAGAATGACCAAGGTCTTTTACGTGCCATTGTGATGACACGGGGGTGGGACATGGCTTCCGTCTCTGGGTCTGCACATAAAGTTGACCCGTGTCCGTCCCGGCCCGAATTCGATCCTGCGACCTTCCGATCACAAGTCCAGTGCTCTACCAACTGAGCTACCGGGCCCCCAGAGCTACCAGAGATACTGTAGAGATCTCTGGTTGCACGGTAGAAAAGACCTGAGTGGGTTTTTACATTTAGTCAAGTTTTGACTAAATGTTTTAACGTAGAGGGGGGAATCGAGACGAGGGTCGTGGTGTATGTGCGTGTGTCTGTCTGTGTGTGTGTGTGTGTGTAGAGCGATTCAGACTAAACTACTGGACCGATCTTTATGAAATTTGACATGAGAGTTCCTGGGTATGAAATCCCCGAACGTTTTTTTCATTTTTTTGATAAATGTCTTTGATGACGTCTTATCCGGCGTTTCGTGAAAGTTGAGGCGGCACTGTCACGCCCTCATTTTTCAACCAAATTGGTTGAAATTTTGGTCAAGTAATCTTCGACGAAGCCCGGACTTCGGTATTGCATTTCAGCTTGGTGGCTTAAAAATTAATTAATGACTTTGGCCATTAAAAATCTGAAAATTGTAAAAAAAAATAAAAATTTATAAAACGATCCAAATTTACGTTCATCTTATTCTCCATCATTTTCTGATTCCAAAAACATATAAATATGTTATATTTGAATTAAAAACAAGCTCTGAAAATTAAATATATAAAAATTATTATCAAAATTAAATTTTCGAAATCAATTTAAAAACACTTTCATCTTATTCCTTGTCGGTTCCTGATTCCAAAAACATATAGATATGATATGTTTGGATTAAAAACACGCTCAGAAAGTTAAAACAAAGAGAGGTACAGAAAAGCGTGCTATCCTTCTTAGCGCAACTACTACCCCGCTCTTCTTGTCAATTTCACTGCCTTTGCCATGAGCGGGTGACTGACGATGCTACGAGTATACGGTCTTGCTGAAAAATGGCATTGCGTTCAGTTTCATTCTGTGAGTTCGACAGCTACTTGACTAAATGTTGTATTTTCGCCTTACGCGACTTGTTATAAAATACAATAGCTTGGCAATGGATGGACGACTGAGTTGAATAATTCACTCATTACTAAGGCCGGGATTGCCGTGGCATGCAGTCAAATTGCGAAAGCACTAATACAGAGCATCTTTCTCTCACATGCACGCACGCACACTGACAAGGACACACACCGACACATCGATAGATAGACACACACTGACTTGTGTGCATCTTCAGCATGAATTAAAAGACATACTGTGATATATTTTCTTCTCGAGTCTTTCAATCAGTTAATAAATCATCAGCAACAGTAGTACAGGGTGACACGAAAAAAACAGATCCCACCAAAAGTTTAATATTTTCTGAAATAATCAGCCGATTCTTTTATTTTTTCAGGTGAGCCAAGCTGAAATGATGTTCTAACAGCCCACCAAGTTTGAGCTTCAAGATGTCATGGACAACGGAGCATAAGACATTTATAGTCGAGGCCTATTTTCGCCGGCGAACAGATTTGCTCGGGCTGCGCACAACAGACTCTCTGACTGAATCAATATTCCTCGGTGTCCTTGCTGATTTAGGTCGACCAGAGTGGGATCCCCTGTTAGGGTTTTTACTATTGAGGTTATTGACAGTCCCATGGTCTCTGAACTTATCCCTCCATCCATAGATAACTGATTTAACAGGAAAGTCTCTACGTCCAAACTGTCTTTTGAATTCCAGTTGAGCAGCGTGGATAGAATTCGACCGAAAATAGGCCTCGACTATAAATGTCTTATGCTCCGTTGTCCATGACATCTTGAAGCTCAAACTTGGTGGGCTGTTAGAACATCATTTCAGCTTGGCTCACCTGAAAAAATAAAAGAATCGGCTGATTATTTCAGAAAATATTAAACTTTTGGTGGGATCTGTTTTTTTCGTGTCACCCTGTACTATATGACCCGCCTGAAATATCGCAAGGGCATTACATGTAGGCCTAGTTCATGATAGAAACTCCTGGTCAGCTACCACGATTACGCAGGCATTATCAACCCAAAGATTTTAAAACTGACTGATGCAGTCTCCAACAATTTTGCAGAGACTGAACTAATTAAAGCCAGTTGGGGGTTAAATAACACTATGATCAAATCGTGCGGCACTGATTGCAACACTGTGTGACATGACATTGTTTTGCATAACTTGCAATGAGAAATGTCATTACATTTAGTCAAGTTTTTTTGGTTTTTCTTTGGTCAAAATAAAAAAAAAGAAAGGTAACAGTTACTTGTTTGAACGTTTGTTATTGACAAAACAATACGTTAGTCACAGATATTTCGACCCAGCTTTTTTTGTTTTTTTTAATTCTGATTTTTGGAAACGTTGGCAATCTCTTTGTTTTTGGATTTCTCTATTTTCTTTGGCCAGTTCAGTTTTGAAGTTTCTACTTTCCTGTGAAGCCATCTCAGTTGTGCAGATCCAAGCTTTTGGGTGACATGGGGTAAGTCAAGAGCATCCAGATTGGACATTTTCTCAATGGTTTTTGATCTGAACAATGTCACGTACATGACACCTGTGTCAATGTGTAAAGGCTGGATGGATCTGTGGTTATTTGCAAAATGGTTGACACAGGTAGGAAGGTAATAATAATAACGTATCTGAATAGTTGTAAGTTTACGTTGATCATTTGAAACTAATCTGATGTAGATCAGTATTACGGTGCAGGGGAGATAACTGTGAATACTATAGTTTCGAGCTCTTTGGTAGTGGAAAACAAACCTAGTCCCACAACGCAACAAAATGGCTTCCAAAGACAGCGCTGGGCGAAGATAGCACTTTCCTAGCAAGATGAAACAGCAGATCAGAGATGAAAATGTGCTGCACGCACTTATCAGAAGAGAGTACTACCCCAAAAATAGCCTCAGGAAAAATTTGCAGATTTTGAAAACACTTGTCTGTCGGGTAGATGATCAATCTTTCTAATGTTTGTGCTTGTTAAACTTGCAAGGGGGATAACTGCGTCTCCTTTCGATTTCGGTAGATAGAAAGCAAGATATGTCAAATGCTGCATCTTGTTAATAACATTCCTTTTTGTTGATTACAGGGTAACTATGAATTCAGAAAGGTGTGGGAACAGTCCTCCAAGCAGTTGATATGTTGTGAAAGGTAATACTAATTATCATGTCCCTTCGGAGTCTTCCATTCAACACTTTTTTTTATTTTATTTTTTTAGAAACTAAAGTCTAATAATTTAAATATAATATATTATTCTTTCATTAGAAAGTTATGTGTGTAATATGATCAGAAATGTATGGTAGTAGTCTTAGGTGTCACATATTCTGTCTGTGATTTTTTTCTCATTTGTGACCCTCCACCACGGAATGAGTCACATGTCACCTTTGCATGATTTTCATATTTGTACATTTTCCTAAAGAGTTTTTTATGCTCTATCCAGTGGTGAAAACCATTTCAGAGAAGAGCAAAAACTGTTTGAGTTATAAACCTGTGACTAAGGTGACCCTCACACTGTTACCAGACACTCCCCGGACTTATATTAAGCCTAGCGCAGAACCGCGCGAGGTGACATGCGACTCATTTCGTGGTGGAGGGTCACATTTGTACTTGTAGAGCTCTGTGAGAGGTAGCAATTAAAAAAATTAATAGCACGTTTAGTTTATTTTGTTTACATGTGAAAATGAACATGTTTGCAGACTGTTCAGGCCAACCATTGTTTAAAATTAGCACCAAAGGCAAGGAAATGAAAATGAACATGTTTTTGTTACAGCAATACCATCTTTTTAGACAACTACAGAACAGCATACAGTGGGTAAGTCAACAGAATGAATCATCATCAGTTATGCCCCCTTGTACCCAGCTTGGATCTTCTTCATATTAAAATGATTGTTTTGTTTGATACAAAAGGTGACATTTTCATGTTCGCAGCACAGGGTTTAGCCTGGGAGATAAAGGCAATGGGACATTTGTTCCCCTCAACCAAATTCCGATGGGACATATAGTTGAACTTGAAGGCAAGAAGCACCAGAGAGGCCTGTACGCGTTTTGACCAAAAATGCAAAATGGTGCAATATGGTGCCATCTGAGAATTAGCCGCTACATCGTGTTATTTATGTGTGTGTGTGTGTGTGTGTGTGTGTGTGTGTGTGTGTGTGTGTGTGTGTGTAATCCGATGTAAAGTGTACATTTGGTAGCGCAGTGGTACGTAATCTCAATGCGCCCTTTGACACACTGAAGGGAATTGTGATGGGACATTTTTAGATTGAATGTGCCAATGGCGCAAGGCGCACTAGTAAATGAAACCCTGCAGCATATATTTTTCATTCTCAACACTTGAAGCACAAGAAGTGTTAAACATCTACACATATTTTCTGCAGAGATTCCTCTTCCAGTTTCAAGTCCTTGAAGGTTGTGTCATGAGACACATTAGTTTTGCTGAACAGGGTTTTTTTGCATTTAGTTATCAGCTGAATGATATATATATGGTTTTTATTTGCAGAAGATATAACAAGTCGCGTAAGGCGAAAATACAACATTTAGTCAAGTAGCTGTCGAACTCACAGAATGAAACTGAACGCAATGCAACACAGCAAGACCGTATACTCGTAGCATCGTCAGTCCACCGCTCACGGCAAAGGCAGTGAAATTGACAAGAAGAGCGGGGTAGTAGTTGCGCTGAGAAGGATAGCACGCTTTTCTGTACCTCTCTTCGTTTTAACTTTCTGAGCGTGTTTTTAATCCAAACATATCATATCTATATGTTTTTGGAATCAGGAACCGACAAGGAATAAGATGAAAGTGTTTTTAAATTGATTTCGAAAATTTAATTTTGAAAATAATTTTTATATATTTAATTTCTAGAGCTTGTTTTTAATCCAAATATAACATATTTATATGTTTTTGGAATCAGCAAATGATTTAGAATAAGATGAACGTAAATTTGGATCGTTTTATAAAAAAAATATTTTTTTTACAATTTTCAGATTTTTAATGACCAAAGTCATCAATTAATTTTTAAGCCACCAAGCTGAAATGCAATACCGAAGTCCGGGCTTCGTCGAACATTACTTGACCAAAATTTCAACCAGTTTGGGTGAAAAATGAGGGCGTGACAGTGCCGCCTCAACTTTCACGAAAAGCCGGATATGACGTCATCAAAGACATTTATCAAAAAAATGAAAAAAACGTATGGGGATATCATACCCAGGAACTCTCATGTCAAATTTCATAAAGATCGGTCCAGTAGTTTGGTCTGAATCGCTCTACACGCACGCACACACACACACACACACACACACACACATACACCACGACCCTCGTCTCGATTCCCCCCTCTATGTTAAAACATTTAGTCATAACTTGACTAAATGTAAAAAAAAGGATTAAAGTCATTTTCACATCCATTATATCTTGTCTGAATATGTTTTGCAGGACAAGATTTCAATAAAGATGCATGACCTTTTCCCAGTGTCTCAGGCACATATCTCAAAACTAAGAAAAAGAAGAATATTAAAAGAGAGTGCTTGGGCAATTGATAACCATGGTATCACTTACTGAAAGAAAGAAAGAGAGAGAGAGAGAACGAACAGACGAATGTTTTATTGAGCTAGGCCTTCTGCCCATGTCACAAAAGGAAAAACAATATCAACAAGTCGCGTAAGGCGAAAATACAATATTTAGTCAAGTAGCTGTCGAACTCACAGAATGAAACTGAACGCAATGCCATTTTTCAGCAAGACTGTATACTCGTAGCATCGTCAGTCCACCGCTCATGGCAAAGGCAGTGAAATTGACAAGAAGAGCGGGGTAGTAGTTGCGCTGAGAAGGATAGCACGCTTTTCTGTACCTCTCTTTGTTTTAACTTTCTGAGCGTGTTTTTAATCCAAACATATCATATCTATATGTTTTTGGAATCAGGAACCGACAAGGAATAAGATGAAAGTGTTTTTAAATTGATTTGGACAATTTAATTTTGATAATAATTTTTATATATTTAATTTTCAGAGCTTGTTGTTAATCCGAATATAACATATTTATATGTTTTTGGAATCAGCAAATGATGGAAAATAAGATAAACGTAAATTTGGATCGTTTTATAAATTTTTATTTTTTTTTACAATTTTCAGATTTTTAATGACCAAAGTCATTAATTAATTTTTAAGCCACCAAGCTGAAATGCAATACCGAAGTCCGGGCTTCGTCGAAGATTACTTGACCAAAATTTCAACCAATTTGGTTGAAAAATGAGGGCGTGACAGTGCCGCCTCAACTTTCACGAAAAGCCGGATATGACGTCATCAAAGACATTTATCAAAAAAATGAAAAAAACGTTCGGGGATTTCATACCCAGGAACTCTCATGTCAAATTTCATAAAGATCGGTCCAGTAGTTTAGTCTGAATCGCTCTACACACACACACAGACAGACAGACAGACAGACAGACACACACACGCACATACACCACGACCCTCGTTTCGATTCCCCCTCGATGTTAAAATATTTAGTCAAAACTTGACTAAATATAAAAAGGGGAAAAGAAAAAGATGACAAGTATTCACAAACAGATGAGAAGATGCAATATATACAGACATGTAGCCACTGCATGTACCATGACCAAAGCAGAATTCACATTGCTTCTTGCTAACTTACAGAGAGAGAGAAAGAGAGATTACATGAAGGTAATTATTCCAGTTATTCTATAGTATTTTTATGTGTAGCTAAAATGTCTGCAGATATGGCCTTCATAATGGAGCTCCAGTTCCCAAGTTCTCCATCTCTCAAGACAAGTTGCCGCGTAAGATTGTCGATGCCGTTTTGTCACGGAGTAAGCCAGTGAGTAAGCTGCGTTTTATTTTCCTATTTTGTTGAGAACTTCATTTTATTTTGTTAGTCCAGTTCCAGTAATTAGATTTAAAATGAAAAACTGATGCAAATTAGCAGAATAATTCAGATGCCGACCATCAATTTGAAAGGCACAGGGTTCCAATCCTGGCTGCGCCTGGTGCGATAAGCATAAAGATTTTTCAGATCTTCCAGGTAAACTTACGTGCAGACCGGCTAGTGCCTTATTCCCCCTTTGTGTGCATAAGAAAGCAAGCACAAGACCAAGTGGAAAGGATCCTGTCATCCATGTCAGAGTTTGTGTGATTATAGAAACATGAAAATACCAAGTATTCATACCCTAAAAATGGAGTGTTGCTTCCTAAGTCAAATTACCAAGTAGGTGGGGGGCAATAAATTAGTCTCATACACTGCTGGTGTACCGTATTTTCCGGGTGACAAGGCGCTTCGTTATCTAAGACGCACCCCCTTCTTTTTAAAAAAAATTGTAATCCAGTCACCCATTGGACGCAGGGGGCCGATAGGGCGCACCAAAATGACCCAGTTTTTGCCATGAGAGGTGGTTCCCCTATCATATCTGAGAGAGGAAACACTTCCTGCATCGGGGTCAGTGACCGGTCAGTGACCGACTTTAACTGAGTGAAAATATGTGTGCTCTGTGTGTGCAGCCAGATCAAAGGCATTGTGATAGCTGGGTGGCCTTGTTAAAAGACACACCTTCTTCCCATGAGAGGTGGTTCCCCTGTCATATCTGAGAGAGGAAACACTTCCTGCATCGGGGTCAGTGACCGGTCAGTGACCGAGTTTAACAGAGTGGAAATCTGTGTGTCCGGCCAGATCAAAGGCAGGGCAGTACCTAGTAGCTGAAACATGCATTATCACAAGTTGTTTGACTGGTACTCAAGCGGTCTCTTTGATTTTTTTCGTATTTCATACACGGAATAGGCGCTTCGTTATACAAGACGCAGGGGTCGAACTCGAGGAAAAAAGTCGCGCCTTATGACCCGGAAAGTACGGTAATACAAAAAAATGTGCTTGGGAGTTGCAGCCCACAATCATAGACGAAGAAATTAAAGCATTTTTGTTCATTGTTTATTCATCCCCACTTCTCTTGAATCTGATTTTTCTCTTTTTGAAAGAATTTTAGAAAAGCTTTTAAAAATCTTCACAACTCAACAGCTCTTTCCAAGATTAACTTATCTCCAGCTCGACAGCCTTTGTGTTTTTCTCGTAGATTTTCTATTTGTGAAAAATAATAATGATAATGATTCTGTTTGTCATCAGCATCATTTCTTTGTCTATAGTTCTTAAAACGGTGTAACCTGCTGAGTGTCTGGACAGCAAACGGAAACAATTTTTTTATGTCTGTGTTTTTCTTCTTCAGACAACGATACACAAGTCAGGCCAGTGGACTGGTAAGCCGGGGAACAAGATGTACGCCATTACCTCCTCCTCTCTGCTCGTGGTGGATCTTAACACGGGTCGCGTCGGCTTTGAGATTCTCCTACTGCTGTCTGATGTCATCAATTTCAAGTAAGTAATATAACCTTAAGAAAGTTGCAGAATGCAATTAAGAAAAAAAGGTTTGGGAACGCAGACAAAGAAAATGTTAGTGTCAAAGTTTTTTGGGAGAGTTTATGTCCCTGTGGTGAACTTAACAAGGGATGTTCCACTGAATGCACCCCCCTCCCCTCTGCCTCTTCCCGCTCTTCTTGACGCTTCCCCCCCCCCTCCCCCCCCCTAAAAAAACCCACCAAAAAACAAATCAACTAAGCAAACCAAAACCCTATCCTTTTTTGATGTCAGACCACTGGTCAACGAGCAATATTTTAGTATATATCAATCTGGGGTTGCCTCTGTGTAATCCAAAGTCCAATTGCAGACATATCAACTGGCTGCAGACGGAAGAGTCAATTGTGCTGTCCACCACACTATGCCCCAGATTACCGCCTCGTCAGCGCCGGCCACCCGCCCAGGGGCCCTCCAACTTGGTCAAGGTCCTGGCAGTCTTCACAACCTTGCCCATCACGTTTGTCTGCATGTTTGAGGTCACCAGAAAAGTGAGTGTTTGAGAACCTGAGTGAATTGTGTTTGTTAGAAATACATAGTCCACCAACCCAGGGGCCCGGCAACTTGGTCAAAGTCATGGCAGTCTTCAACTTTTTGCCTCTCAAAAAAAAAAAAAAAAAAAAATCAGAGTAAATACAAAACAAAGTGTGGGTTGGGAGAGCAAGATATTTTTCTATCCCGCCAACTTGGTCAAAGTCATGGCAGTCTTCAACCTTTTGCCTCTCAAAAAAAAACAAAAAAAATCAGAGTAAATACAAAACAAAGTGTGGGTTGGGAGAGCAAGACATTTTTCTATCCCGCCAACTTGGTCAAAGTCATGGCAGTCTTCAACCTTTTGCCTCTCAAAAAAAAAAAAAACAAAAAAAATCAGAGTAAATACAAAACAAAGTGTGGGTTGGGAGAGCAAGATATTTTTCTATCCCGCCAACTTGGTCAAAGTCATGGCAGTCTTCAACCTTTTGCCTCTCAAAAAAAAAAAAAAAAAAAAATCAGAGTAAATACAAAACAAAGTGTGGGTTGGGAGAGCAATAACAATAACAATAACAATAACAGCACTTTATTGTCCATTAAAATGGAAATTTTTCTTCGGCACATCCTGCCTGCCTGTAAAACTGCAAGACATTTTTCTATCAGCCGCTTTTGGAGATGAAAGATTTATGATCCCTGCTATTTTTCCTGTTGTTTGTGCTACATATTCGACAATTATCCAGACAGTTTTCTAAATAAGACACATGTGCACTGATTGTTTTGCATACATGTACATTGGAACCCCCCTTTTAAGACCTCCAAAAATCTGAGAAAATGTGATCTTAAAAGGACGGAGTCTTAAAATGGGGATACTTTTTACAGAGGTTATGAACAGAAAGTCTGAGAAAACAAGGTTTTAAAAAGGAGGGAGTCTTAAAATGGGGGTAATTTTACAGAGGTTATGAACAGAAAGTCTGAGAAAACAAGGTTTTAAAAAGGAGGGAGTCTTAAAATGGGGGTAATTTTACAGAGGTTATGAACAGAAAGTCTGAGAAAACAAGGTTTTAAAAAGGAGGGAGTCTTAAAATGGGGGTAATTTTACAGAGGTTATGAACAGAAAGTCTGAGAAAACAAGGTTTTAAAAAGGAGGGAGTCTTAAAATGGGGGTAATTTTACAGAGGTTATGAACAGAAAGTCTGAGAAAACAAGGTCTTAAAAAGGAGGGAGTCTTAAAATGGGGGTAATTTTACAGAGGTTATGAACAGAAAGTCTGAGAAAACAAGGTTTTAAAAAGGAGGGAGTCTTAAAATGGGGGTAATTTTACAGAGGTTATGAACAGAAAGTCTGAGAAAATCAGGTCTTAAACAGGAGGGGGTCTTAAAATGGGGGTAAGTTTACAGAGGTTCTGAACAGAAAGTCTGAGGAAACAAGGGAGGGATCTTGAAAGGCGGGTAAGTTTACAGAGGTTCTGAACAGAAAGCCTGAGGAAACAAGGTTTTAAAAAGGAGGGAGTCTTAAAATGGGGGTAATTTTACAGAGGTTATGAACAGAAAGTCTGAGAAAACAAGGTTTTAAAAAGGAGGGAGTCTTAAATTGGGGGGTCTTGAAAATGGGGTTCCACTGCACTATTGATTTAAAACAAAAAAACAAACAGGAGTGCTTACTATGTGTATTCAATTTTTGTGTGGCAGGTGTTTGGAGCTGACGTGACAGATGTGATGATGTGTCAGGGGCTGCTTGCTGTCATGCATCAGTCTCGTCATGTCCGACTCTACGATTTCAAGCATATGCTGGCAAAATACAAGGTAAATATCGATGTCATCTGGCGAAACCTGATTCTTTGCGATTTTGATGCCTTTGAAGTTTAGACTAAGTAAATCATTCTCCGTGAATCATATTCTCAGCATGATTTAACATTCTTTTATCTCTCTATGCATACCCGGAATGAATATAAACACTATTTCATAATAAAAGTAATGAGTTTTGTCCTTCTCCTGAAAAGCTGTTTAAAATGAGGTACGCCAAAATTCCATGACGACGTCGATATGTCAGTATTCAGGGATGTTGTTCTGCAAGGGCAGTTGACAAAAGGTTGCAAATTATGAATTGTTGTTAAAATCTTGTGTTTTTGTGTTCAAATCACTGTAAGTTGTGTTGGGTATGGGAGGTACTAGGACTCATTACTTGGGTGTTTGAGTGAATGTCTGATTTTTTTCACATGCGTTACATGCATAAAGTGGTACATGTAGTCAAAATGTTGCAGGTAGAGCCTCTAGCCTTGCGTAACTCTCGTTACGGTGACAGCGCCCCCCTCAACATCAACATGAAAATTACAGGTAATGTACAGGTCACAGCTTCGTTTGTAAGCACACTGGCCATTCGTATCTCAGAGACTTCTGGTGAGAAAGTTTCAACATTTGAACAAAGAAAAGTAAACTTACCTTGAACAACAACTAAGTCTAAGTGTATTGTTGTAAATCATTCCAGGTGATGTAATTTTCCTTTGGTTTTGTGATGGTAATTTTTTCTTGAACACCCAGTGAGGTTTTTTTTATCAACAATTTTTTTTGTGAGAGTTTTTATTGTTATCTTGTGTGTCTTGTGTGTGTGTATGTTGTACAGATGTGGTAACAATCAGGTAGATGTTTGCGGCAAAACCCACAAAGGTGTTTCAGTTTGCATTTTTAAAATCAAAAGTTTGTTTAAAGTGTTCATCCCTTGCAGTGTAAGTACAGTGGGACCTGTCCTGTGACCTCTCATGAAAAACCACCTGCCCATCACGACCACCCCAAACGATCCCTGGCGATTTTTGTTCTATATCACTTTTCCATAGCAGCCACCTGTCTATAAGTACAGTGGAATCTCCCCATTAAGACCTCTACAAATCTGAGAAAATCAGGTATTAAAAAGGTAGGGGTCTTAAAATGGGGGTGGGCGGGGATGTAGCTCAGTCGGTAGCACGCTGGATTTGTATCCAGTTGGCCGCTGTCAGCGTGAGTTCGTCCCCACGTTCGGCGAGAGATTTATTTCTCAGAGTCAACTTTGTGTGCAGACTCTCCTCGGTGTCCGAACACCCCCGTGTGTACACGCAAGCACAAGACCAAGTGCGCACGAAAAAGATCCTGTAATCCATGTCAGAGTTCGGTGGGTTATAGAAACACGAAAATACCCAGCATGCTTCCTCCGAAAACGGCGTATGGCTGCCTATAATGGCGGGGTAAAAAAACGGTCATACACGTAAAATTCCACTCGTGCCAAAAACACGAGTGTACGTGGGAGTTTCAGCCCACGAACGCAGAAGAAGAAGAAGAAGAAAAAATGGGGGTAAATTTATAGAGGTTCTGAACATAAAGTCTGAGAAAACAAGGTCTCAAATGGGAAGGAGTCTTAAATTGGGGGGTCTTCAAAGACAAAGGGGGTTCCACTGTATAACAACCACTTTTGGCTGGTCCCTTAGGTGGTCGTTATAGTCAGGTTTAGCTGTCTATTAAACTTCAACCCCTTGAAGTGTATATATAAGTGTTGTACTGTGTGTACAGAGTTGCCGCGGTGCCTGTTTGTGACCCGATGCGAGGAGTGGAACGTACAAATTGGGGGTCACCCCTGGCACTACCTTACCTCCCCTGTCGGCAGCAAGGGCTACTTCAGCGTTCACTCTTTGTGCAGTGGAGATGTGGTGAGACAATAGTAAAAGAGATATACAGTGGATCCTCGTGGTGAGACAATAGTAAAAGAGATATACAGTGGATCCTCGTGGTGAGTCAATAGCAAAAAAAAGATATACAGTGGATCCTCGTGGTGAGTCAATAGTAAAAGAGATATACAGTGGATCCTCGTGGTGAGTCAATAGTAAAAGAGATATACAGTGGATCCTCGTGGTGAGTCAATAGTAAAAGAGATATGCAGTGGATCCTCCCTTTTGAGACCTCCAAAAATCTGAGAAAATTGGGTCTTAAAGAGGAGGGAGTCTTCAAGTTGGGGTAATTTTACAGAGGTTAAGAACAGAAAGTCTGAGGAAACAACGTCTTAAAAAGGAGAGAGTCTTAAATTTTAGGGTTCCACTGTATTATTCTTAGGTAATTTCATGAATTGGTGGTTAAAGCATTGTGAAAGATCAGACTTTGCTCATTTTAAGAGTCGATGGTAAAAGCATCTTGAAAGGTTACACTTTGGTAATTCCGTGAGTCAGTGTTGAAAGCATCTAGAAATATTACAGTTTGATAATATTGTGAGTTAGTGTCAAAGGCATTTTAAAATAATACACTTTACTTTGCTGACAATTACTAATTTAAAAAAAAAAGAAGTTTTAGAATCCAGTGTTATGCATTTTTCTTGCAGGCCAAGGATGGAAGCATGGAATCTGACAGCGACAGCATTGAGTTTGATAGAGCTGTCTTCCATGCTGACGATTCAAGCCGCATCATTCACATTGGACCTGAGGCTGTTAGGTGATTAAACTCATTAAAAAAATAAAATAAAATAAAATAAAATGAAAAAAGTACAACCCACTCTGTCCATCTCCGTCAGTACTTTGTCTTCGCCCCCCTTTTTTGAGTCACTTGAGAAAAAGTGACTCTATGTAATCGGTCAGTGTTAGTCTGTCCGGCCGGCCGTCCGGCCGTCCGGCCGGCCATCCGGCCGGCCGTCCGTAGACACCACCTTAACGTTGGACTTTTCTCGGAAACTATCAAAGCGATCGGGCTCATATTTTGTTTAGTCGTGACCTCCAATGACCTCTACACTTTAACGATGGTTTCGTTGACCTTTGACCTTTTTCAAGGTCACAGGTCAGCGTCAAAGGAAAAATTAGACATTTTATATCTTTGACAAAGTTCATCGGATGTGATTGAAACTTTGTAGGATTATTCTTTACATCAAAGTATTTACATCTGTAGCCTTTTACGAACGTTATCAGAAAAACAAGGGAGATAACTAGCCTTTTCTGTTCGGCAACACACAACTTAACGTTGGGCTTTTCTCGGAAACTATAAAAGTGACCGAGCTCAAATTTTATGTGAACGTGACTCATTGTGTTGTGAATAGCAATTTCTTCCTGTCCATCTGATGCCTCATATAATATTCAGAACTGCGAAAGTGACTCGATCGAGCGTTTGCTCTTCTTGTTTTTATATACAGGGATGCTGCTAGGATTGATTTTTCTTTTTTGATAATTTGCCGAAGTGGCCATGAAGGTTTCAGCAGTTTTCTGAAGAGTCCATTATCCCCACTGTGAAAAAGAAGTTAGATCTGATGAAATGAGGGCAACTTTCTCAGTTAATTAATTGAAAGAAGTTTTGATGGTTTGTCAACTGTCGACGCCAATAAACAACATATCCCTAAGAGTGTATGGCTAGAGGCAATTAACTTCTGCTGCAAGGATTTCATGGAGCAGGGGAAGCAACTCAGTTATGTTGCTGTTTGTGGTTGTATGGTGGGGGGGGGGGGGGGGGGGTTAATGTGTGTGTGTACTTTTTTTTCATTCCCCGTTATTGTTTTTTTGTTGGATTAACTGTTTCACACTAAATCAGCTTCATAACAACCAGTGAGTGTTAGGTATGCAGAAGCACTGTAAAAAAAACAAGTTGCGTAAGGCGAAATAACAACATTTAGTCAAGCTGTCGAACTCACAGAACGAAACTGAACGCACTGCATTTTTTCACCAAGACCGCATACTCGTAGTTTCGTCAGTCCACCGCTCGTGGCAAAGGCAGTGAAATCGACAAGCCAGAATAGTGCGGTAATGGTCGCGCTGAGTAGGATAACACGCTTTTCTTTATTTCTATTATTTTTAGCGTACTGAGTTTGTTTTTAATCCAAACATATCATATCTATATGTTTTTGGAATCAGGGACCGACAAGGAATAAGATGAAATTGTTTCTAAATCGATTTCGGACAATTAATTTTTATCATATTTTTCATATTTTTAATTTTCAGAGCTTGTTTGTAATCCAAATATAACATATGTATATGTTTTTGGAATCAGAAAATGACGAAGAATAAGATGAAATTGTTTTTGGATCGTTTAGAAAAAAAATGTTTTTAATGACAAGTTTCCGATTTTTAATGACCAAGTTCATCAATTATTTTTAAGCCACCAAGCTGAAATGGAATACCAAAGTCCGGCCTTCGTCGAAGATTGCTTGGCCAAAATTTCAATCAATCTGATTGAAAAATGAGGGTGTGACAGTGCTGCCTCAACTTTTACAAAAAGCCGGATATGACGTCATCAAAGACATTTATCGAAAAAAAGAAAAAAACTTCCGGGGATATCATTCCCAGGAACTCTCATGTCAAATTACATAAAGATCGGTCCAGTAGTTTAGTCTGAATCGCTCTACACACACACACAGACAGACAGACACACATACACACACACACACATACACCACGACCCTCGTCTCGATTCCCCCTCTTTGTTAAAACATTTAGTCAAAACTTGACTAAATGTAAAAAGAAGCCTGAGTGTAAGGTTGTTTACTAGAAAGGATGACGCTTTAGATTCCCATTTCCTTTAAAAACAATTGTCTTATAGAACGTAACATTACAAACTGCCCTGTGACATAAAACTCTGTGTTAGACATTTTGTAGGTTGTACATGCTCTGTAAATGGAAGTTAACTTGCAACAGTTGTATAAAACCTCTAGAAGTGTTGTTTTATGAACATTGTTAACTTTTAACTACTGTTGACTGAAAGCATGTGATTTCATCCATATTGGTTGGGACGAGAAAGAATTTACCCGATGCTACCCAGCATGTCGTAAGAGGCGACTAACGGTTCTGTTTCTCCTTTTACCCTTGTTAAGTGTTTCTTCTATAGAATATAGTCAATGTTTGTAAAGATTTTAGTCAAGCAGTATGTAAGAAATGTTAAGTCCTTTGTACTGGAAACTTGCATTCTCCCAGTAAGGTCATATATTGTACTACGTTGCAAGCCCCTGGAGCAATTTTTTGATTAGTGCTTTTGTGAACAAGAAACAATTAACAAGTGGCTCTATCCCATCTCCCCCCTTTCCCCTATCCCATCTCCCCCCTTTCCCCGTCGCGATATAACCTTGAATGGTTGAAAACGACGTTAAACACCAAATAAAGAAAGAAAGAATGTGATTTCATTATTCATTTGGCACAAAAAGGGTGTGTATATAGTGAAACCTCCCTTTTAAGACCTCCCCCCCCCTGCCCCCTCACGGGGGGGGGGGGGGGGGGGGGGGGGGGGGGGGGCAGGGGTTTTCACTGTATTCAGATGACAGAATGGAATTGCTGTGATTGTAAATGTTCTTCATGATAGCAATTAAGAGCTGTTTGTTTTTTACACAGGGTGTTCTGGTTGAAAGAGACAGACGAGGACGGAGGTTCTGTTCTATTGCCTGCTTTCACCATAAATCTGCAGTACCCACGTCTCCAGGTATTTGGTCTGGCATTCACCATAGTATGATAGGACTGTTTTGATTTGGCACCACCGGGCCACTCTCTTAGTGTGTGCCATGCTGACATGCTCGCTCAAAGACACTCCTTCTTGTGAAAACCGTTCAGCTCACTGTCTCAAATCTGGCTAGGGGTTTGCATGGGATAAGACCATCCCTCTGCTTGGTCACATCCACCACAAGTCAACAGCTTTGGTACTCCCTGTGACGGGCGCTGTGGCGGGGTGGTAAGACGCCGGCCTCTTAATCGGAAGGTCGAGGGTTCGAATCCCGGCCGCGGCCGCCTGGTGGCTTAAGTGTGGAGATTTTTCTAATCTCCCAGGTCAACTTATGTGCAGACCTGCGAAGTGGCTTATCCCCCTTCGTGTGTACACGCAAGCACAAGACCAAGTGTGCACGGAAAAGATCCTGTAAACCATGTCAGAGTTCGGTGGGTTATAGAAAATACCCTGCATGCTTCCTCCGAAAGCGGCGTATGGCGGGGTAAAAACGGTCATACACGTAAAATTCCACTCGTGCAAAAACACGAGTGTACGTGGGAGTTTCAGCCCACGAACGCAGAAGAAGAAGGTACTCCCTGTGCACAGTGACACTTTTTTGACAAATTTATTTTGTAAATGCAACCAGTGGCTTTTAGGAAATTAATTCATCACAAAAGTTCAACTCACCATGGCATGCAACCACAGTGTTGCATTTTTGGTAAGTGACCAAGTGGAGGGATATGGTCTTATTCTATGTGAAAGCCTGACCAGGTCTGAGGTGGTGAGCAGCCCTGTTTTCACGAAAAGGAGTGTGCCTTAATTAAATTGCATGATAAAAGTAAAGTAGAATCAAATAAAACGGCATCATTTATTTCAATGAGTCGAATTTGCTTTTGTGTCATTCCCTATCTGTTTGATTCCCTGTCGCTTTTCTGGGCCAAGACAACACAAAACAGTGAGAGTGCATGCTCAGCATTGTTCATCGTGTGAGATAGTTATTCATAACGTGAGGGGAGTGAACAAGTTGAAAACCCTTCTCCGTCATTTATGATGAAAAGGCAATTTCGTTCTTCTCATTGAAAAAAAGTTAACAGAATAAAATGACAATAAAGATTTACTCACACAAAGGAAAGGAAAATAGACCGACTTCAACGTTATGGTTTCATTTTAAGTAAAAAAAGACAGAAGTGACCATGAGAAAATGAGCCCAGAAGAAAATTACCTAATGTAACAAAAGGGAAAAAAGTCCTGTTGATAGAAAATGATGCAAGCAAAACTGAAACGTAATCAAATTGCAAAATAAGATTAACTGAGTCAAACCATCGCAAATGATTAACAGAAACTGTGTTTTTTGTTTTGCAGGCTGTAGGGCCTCTCATGCCTATCGTCACATCCTCTGGTCGTCAGGTGAAGCGCCGTTTCTCCATGGATGAAATTACTGGTGCCAACATGTGTACGGTGGGTTGTGCTACTGTAAATTCCACCCCCTCCCCCAACCTGAAATATAGTGGCTTTATTTAATTTTTTACAGTATCTTTGCGTGTGTGTATTTGTGTGTGCGTGTCTTTGTGTGTGTGTTTGAGGGTGTATACGTGTGTGTGTGCATGCAAGCGTGAGTGACTTGAAGAAGGCGAGGATATGGCTTGATCTGCTCAGCTTGCAGTCCTTTTGGATGTTAACCGCCGACTCTTTCGATATCAACCATTGTATTTGATTCTAGTGTGGTTAGCACAACATCCTTCCATACACCCTTGCCTATTTGCCTAGGAGGCAGCTAGCTAGCTTTCTAGCTTTTTTGTTGTTGAGAGCAACGGATGTCTGTCATGGCAGGGACAGTTGGAGTGATGATGATTGGCATTGGCAGTTGGCAAAACACCAGAACTTCTTTTGAATCGGGATAACATTTCAGTAGATCTGCCAAACTTTTTTTCATTAGATATGAAAGGTGAAGAACTTTTTGAAACTTTGAAAAATTGCCAAATTGTCTGCTTCTGTCAGTCTGTGTCTCGATCTCCATCAGTCTGTTTCTGTCTTTCTCTGTGTCCGTATCTCTATCTCTCTCTGGCTGTCTGTCTGTCTCTCTCTGTGTCCGTATCTCTATCTCTCTCTGGCTGTCTGTCTGTCTCTCTCTGTGTCCGTATCTCTCTCTGGCTGTCTGTCTGTCTCTCTCTGTGTCCGTATCTCTATCTCTCTCTGGCTGTCTGTCTGTCTCTCTCTGTGTCCGTATCTCTATCTCTCTCTGGCTGTCTGTCTGTCTGTCTCTCTTACACTTGTATGGCCATTGTAGCATTTACAATTCTTTTGGTTATTAAATCCTGGCAATACCGCTCTCTTGTATTTATTTTCAGACGATTCATGAGGTGGACTATGAGGATGAGCTTGACGTGCTGATGGTGTGCTACACCGTCCACCAGCCCAACGCGCTGCAAGGAACCCTGGGAATCTACGACAACCTCACAGGTGGCCTTCTCAAGTCCGTCAAACTGGACGAACCATGGTCTGATGTGAGTTGCTAAAACAGTGGAATGTTGAAGACCCCCTGAATTATATTAGATTTTTCAAAGACTGTATTCTCAGATTTTTTGTTCATAACCTCTGTGAAATTAGCCCCTTTTTAAGACCTGATTATTGCAGACATTGTTGAAATGTTTTTGATCTACTTGTCATCCTATTAGCTTTTGTGTTAGTTTTGACTGAAAATCTTGTTTTTGTTCTCCTCTGCTGTCTAAGCTTTTTTTTCTTAAAACACAATTGCTATCTTTTCTAATGATAGATGATATTTGCAAATAACGCTGTCAGAGTCTGTATGGGCTTTGGAAGAGTTGTATTCTTTGAAGTTGAGGCAAGCTGAGCAATATTTAGCTCATTGCTCTTTCAGATTTTGTGTTCATTTCATCTTCTGTATATATACCTGTTTTAAGACTCGCCCGTCTTTCCAAGACCTGCTTTTCTCAGATATTTGATTGCCTCGAAAGGGGGGTTCTACTGTAACGAGTGGAAACACGCTGTTGGCATCCCAGTAAAAGAAAAGTTGTTCATATGGAGCCAACACTGCATAAACAGCCTTTTCCTTTTGAAAATACAGTGGAACCCCCCTTTTAAGACCTCCAGAAATCTGAGAAAATCAGGTCTTAAAAAGGAGGGGGTCTTAAAATGGAGGTAAATTTACAGAGGTTATGAACAGAAAGTCTGAGAAAACAAGGTCTTAAAATGGAGGGGGTCTTAAATTGGGGGGTCTTAAAAGGGGGGTTCCACTGTATGCAGATTTTATGTACAAATGCAATCTTACTGTCCTTGTTTTCATTTTGTCTTTCTTTGTTCTTGTTCTAATTTTCTTCCATTTATTTTCTTCAGTATTTGGAGCACACAGTCATTCTGGACAAGGACACCATCATTCACATCATCAAGTCAACCAATGGAAAATTTCTCTGCCAAGTCTACCGGCTCTTTGAGCGTTGCCACGACAACAAACCCTCAGCAAGGCCAAAACCGGGGGGTAGGTTTGAGGACGAACTGGATTTTGACTTTAGTGCACCGGAAAACCCTCGAGTACGAACTTCGCACAGACGTCAATTAGCAGCATTGGCATCTAGACGACGTCAGAGACCCAGATGAACATGTGCGATAGTGATAGGTTTAGAAGAATTTTACCCAGGTGAACATGTGAGATAGTGATATGTTTGGAACTGGAAGAGTTTGTTTTGTGGTTCATTACAGTGAATCGTTTCAGTTGTCATGATGTTGGCTTGGAGAAACGATGACCAAGTATTGAGAAGACTTGGTTTGTTCATGATGGTGAATCATATCAGTTATTGTGATGTTGGCTAAAAAAAGCAGTGACAGTATTTTCATTCCTAATCCAGTAGCAGGCTTTGTTATGAACGGGGGCAACTCCTGTTCTGTGGATTGAGAAGGGTTGAATTGTTCATTATGATGGAACATTTCAGTTGCTGTAGTGTTGGCTTCGAGAATGCCACAGGCAGCCACAGATCTGCATGTTGTACCAATTCATTGTTCAGATGGTACCAAAGTAGCGCTGATGGGGTCTATGTCGACCAAAAGAGTGGGATTCCCTGTAGGTGGAGTTCCTGGAGGGAGATTGTGTGCTTTACAGGCAGTGCTAATTGATATATTTAGCCTGTGTTACAGCCACTTGAATGCAATGATTCATCCATACATAATCCCGTTTATTTAAGACGGAAGCTCGTGACCATCCTGGCAATACTCTCTAGATAGATCACAGTTTTGGTTTTAATCAATAAGTGCTTGAAGCGATTTTAAATTAGCATAATGATTGACCTTGCTAAAATGTGCAACTGAGATACTTTATCGAAGTTTTTAATACAACATTTCGATGCAGTCATGGCAACGCGGCGTATGCTTCAAAATGTCGTCTGCAAAACCCCCACATACATAGCAAAAATGCTCTGGTCTTCGCTTTGCAGACTTCTCCAAGAGTTTTTACTGAGACTCGGTTCCGAGATTCTGAATTATAAACAGTGGCCACCAGAGATAAACAACGGCAACTCGCCTGCAGGCTAGCGGCGAAAGACAAACCGTTTAACGGTTGACGAGCAGGGGCTTGTTTTGTCAGCACACGCTAAACAAAACAAGGCGGCTCTATTACTGAATTCGCCTCCACTGTTTATGGAAACCCACCATATACACTCTTCAAAAAAAGTTAAGGATCGGTTGAAAAAACGGATCTAATTATAAAAAATTGCCAAAAAATTAAACATCGACATAATAATTAAAAGATTAATGTGTTTGAATTAACAAATGAACAATAAGTCTTGACCTAGAATTTTGTTTGGCAGGCAGAGTTATTTCCCTTTGAGGCTTTGTGGGACTTCTCAAAAGCTTCTGCATTTTGGAAGAAAAAGGGTGTTTTTTATAGCCCCATGAAATTTGCGGAACGCATGCCAGGGCAAAAGGTTGTGATGCACGTGCTACAACAGGGTCCTGGCTATGAACATCGCTCACCAGCTTGTCAGTGTTTAAAGGTTGACACGCTGACGCAATTATGCACAGTAGCAACATGCCCCCACAAAGAAAACTGAGCGATTTGGATAGAGGAAGGGCAATAGGATGGCTACAAGATGGTGTTGCTGCCAGGCAAGTGGCCCAGAGGCTTGCAGTGGCTCCCTCTGTCATCATCAGACTAAAACAGAGAATCCACGCAACTGGAAGAGTGCAGGAACGACAACGTTCTGGTCGGTCCAGAGTCACCACACAAAGAGAGGATCGCTTCATTCAGAGGCAGGCCATGCAACAAAGAATGGCTACGGCAAACAACATTAGGCAACGCCTACAAGCTACCACCAACACTGTTGTTAGTGGTCAGACGATCCGAAACCGCTTACACAGCTTTGGCTTGTGTGCAAGGCGTCCAGTCCGAGGATCAACCCTGACTGCTAATCACCGAGCAGCTCGCCAAGCCTGGTGCACTCAACATGTGAGGTGGCAACGTCAGCAGTGGGCTCAGGTGTTGTTTACAGATGAGTCCCGCTTTTGCTTGGAACCTGCTGATGGTCGCTTCCGAGTGTGGAGGCGTCGCGGAGAGCGCTTCGCAGAAGGCGCTGTTCTGGAACGACAGCGTTTTGGCGGAGGCTCTGTGATGGTCTGGGGAGGGATCAGCACACGTCTAAGGACACCTCTGTACCATGTAGTGGGCAACTTGACCTGTGTCCGCTACCAGAATGAGATCCTGCAAGCCCTGGTCATTCCAGCCCTCCAAGCGATCGGCCCTCGTGCGATTCTTCAGGATGACAACGCACCTCCCCATTGCTCTGCAGCTGTAAACACCTTCATCCAGCAGGCCAGGGTCAACAGGATGCTGTGGTCAGCCAACAGCCCGGACCTGAACCCCATAGAGCACATGTGGGACGAGCTTTGTTGTCGGGTACAGCAAAATCACCCTCCTCCTGCCAATCTGGGTCAACTGCTGCAATAGCTCCAGCAGGAGTGGAATGGAGTTCCCAGAGCATTCATATGCAACCTGATCCACTCCATGCGCCAACGATGTGTTCAATACCTGGCACACAACGGAGGGCACACGCGTTATCGACACTGATTCACATTGTTGTGACAATTCCATTTTCAAGGGTTGTCACGTTTGACACACTCTAGCTAAATTGTCGCTGCCGCGTTCGATCTTTGCTTTGTTTGTCATTACTCCCTGGTTGTTCAATTATATAATTTTTAAAAAATGACAGAAATCGGTCTTCTCTATTTTGTGTGGCGTGCTTGTAAAAAAGTGATCCTTAACTTTTTTTGAAGAGTGTACATGATCTCCAAATTCCTTTTGTTAGAAGGTGAAAATACCTTCTCCCCAATTTGGTGAGAGATTATTAATGTAAAGAAAGTTAAGTATGTTTTGTTGTGTTATTTTTAATTTTATTGTTGTTGTTTCAAACCAAACAGCTGTGCACATTTTTAAATTTTTTTCCCTGTTGGTGTGTATATCTTGACCCTGCTCAGACTGTAAATTCAGATAACCATTGCAGCCAAGTCTCAAGAATCAGTAAATAAATGCCTTGAAACCTGTAAGATCTCGCAGTCAGTAACATACCTAGTCTGACCTGTATATATATATAATAACTCCCCCAAAACAGTTGTTTGCACGACGGGCGCAATGGCCTAGTGGATAAGACAGCAGCCTCCTAAGCGGAAGGTCGTATGTTTGAATTTCAGCCACGCTTGGTGGGTTAAGGGTTGAGATTGTTCCAATCTCCCATGTCAACTTATGTGCAGAACTGCAAGTGCCTTATCCCCCTTTGTGTGTACACACAAGCACACGACCAAGTGCGCACAGAAAAGATCCTGTAATCCATGTCAGAGTTTGGTTGGTTATAGAAACACGAAAATTCCAAGCATACATCCCGTGAAATCAGCGTATGGCTGCTTAAATGGCGAGGTAAAAGCGGTCATACACGTAAAAGCCCTGGGAGTTTTAGCCCATGAAGGAAGAAGTTGTTTGCATAGGGAAATTATATGGCAAAACTTGACAGGGGTCCTTTTGGGGAGGTTGTTGTGGGCATGTGTTGTTGCCCGTCTGTCTATGATTTTATGTCATGTTATTATATATTTTCAGGAATATGTATAAAAAATGTGTGCGTTACTTTATAATTATGCTCCATTTAAAAAAAAAAAAAAAGTATAAAGTGTAAAAGCAGCACAAGCTGTGTGTGTATCATAACATTCCTCCAACAGAAAGCTGTTGAATTTCCATTTTATTCTAGCAAGCTGGCAGCTCAAACCTAGCAGTTTGATGTTTGGTTAAGTCACAAGGACCGAACATCTAGTTCATGATCAGCGTTGATTTTTGTCCTTTAGTTTCGAAGAGTTGAGTTTGTTTCATTGGCAGTTGAGATCATGTAGTAATTAATTGTATCACTGAATTAACTCAGGATGTAGCAGCTCAGGTCTTAACATCAATTGTTGCCATGGTTCATCCAAAATGTTCAGATTTTCTTGTTTCCATGTTGATATAGTTATTTGACAAATTTGATTCATTATGATGATCTTTTTGTGGAAATTAGATTATGCTGATAGAATGATATTGCATATGCGTTGATGAGAAAAACGGGTACACGCATAAGGATTGCAATGTGTGAGGCCTATGGTCACAATCATTATGGGGCATTAGAAGTATGATAAAACAAAAAGAATAAGTGCACACACACACACACACAGAGCAGAGTGCTGGGGCATATCATAACCACACTGAAAGATTAACATTCATGCATGTACATGTACCAACCATTACTACAATTGAATTTCTTCATATTCAAACACAATTACAAGTGCATTTACTGACTTTGCCTCATTAGTGAAGATTCTGAAGGTTGCATGGCAAATTCTTTTTTTTATTATCATGTGTGAAGCTCTTTTAATCTTTGCCTTGAGAACCTCAGTTTTATCTCTATTTTACATTATTTTAAGTTTTTGCAACTTTTAAAACGGCTCTCTCTCTACCTCTGTCTGTCATTTTGTGAGGTACATGTATTATGTTCCGTGTTCGAAGAATGTTAACATTTTTTCTTTCTTTATTTGGTGTTTAACGTTGTTTTCAACCACGAAGGTTATATCGCGACGGGGAAAGGGGGGGGAGATGGGATAGAGCCACTTGTTAATAGTTTCTTGTTCACAAAAGCACTAATCAAAAAATTGCTCCAGGGGCTTGCAACATAGTACAATATATGACCTTACTGGGAGAATGCAAGTTTCCAGTACAAAGGACTTAACATTTCTTACATACTGCTTGACTAAAATCTTTACAAACATGGACTATATTCTATACAAGAAACACTTAACAAGGGTAAAAGGAGAAACAGAATCCGTTAGTCGCCTCTTCCGACATGCTGGGGAGCATCGGGTAAATTCTTCCCCCTAACCCGCGGGAGGTGAATGTTGACATAGTGATAACCGTTCTTTTATCATCGATCCGTTATATCAATCAAAATTATTCAATGTTTGCGTTTGGTTGCGCCTTACAAGCAGTAAAACGAGCTTGTAAAAATCACTTTTGAGAATGTATGTGTATAAAAGCAAAATTGTTATGAAGAGTTTGCCTTTCTTTTCAGATAAAAGAGGTTTACCCCGCTTCTTCTCGTTTTTATATTTAGTCAAGTTTTGACTAAATATTTTAACATCGAGGGGGAATCGAAACGAGGGTCGTGGTGTATGTGCGTGCGTGTGTGTGTGTGTGTGTCTGTGTGTAGAGCGATTCAGACTAAACTACTGGACCGATCTTTATGAAATTTGACATGAGAGTTCCTGGGTATGAAATCCCCGAACATTTTTTTTCATTTTTTTGATAAATGTCTTTGATGACGTCATATCCGGCTTTTCGTGAAAGTTGAGGCGGCACTGTCACGCCCTCATTTTTCAACCAAATTGGTTGAAATTTTGGTCAAGTACTCTTCGACAAAGCCCGGGGTTCGGTATTGCATTTCAGCTTGGTGGCTTAAAAATTAATTAATGACTTTGGTCATTAAAAATCTGAAAATTGTAAAAAAAAATAAAAATTTATAAAACGATCCAAATTTACGTTTATCTTATTCTCCATCATTTGCTGATTCCAAAAACATATAAATATGTTATATTCGGATTAAAAACAAGCTCTGAAAATTAAATATATACAAATTATTATCAATTTTTTTTTTCGAAATCAATTTAAAAACACTTTCATCTTATTCCATGTCGGTTCCTGATTCCAAAAATATATAGATATGATATGTTTGGATTAAAAACACGCTCAGAAAGTTAAAACGATATCCTTCTCAGCGCAACGAATACCCCGCTCTTCTTGTCAATTCCACCTGCACTGCCTTTGCCACGGGCGGTGGAGTGACGATGCTACGAGTATACGGTCTTGCTGCGTTGCGTTGCGTTCAGTTTCATTCTGTGAGTTCGACAGCTACTTGACTAAATATTGTATTTTCGCCTTACGCGACTTGTTACATTTGCATCCGTTTCAACACGGTGTGCGTGTGTGAGAGATAGTTTTTCCATAAAAAAGTTTACACACACACACACGCAGTCATATTTCTGTTCTTTTTATGGCTCTCATACCTCGCATTCTTTAGCTGTTCATTCATCTTGTGAACAACGACAACAAGCTGACCGACACATACCCTCCAACAAACACAGAGAAAAGGCAAGTTTTTGTTTTTATTTAAAAACCCCAACCATTCCTTACATCAATGTCATTCCTCATGCTAACCAAAACAATGTGCTTTCACCTGCACATTATTCCTCCCTCCTCCTCCCCATTACTCACACAGTATGTAAAAGACAGGCTTTCCTCAACATACAGTCAATATCTCTTTATTACTGTCTCACACACACACACAAACACTTCTCACTCACACCATAGACCAAATAGCCTGGACCGCCAACTCGTCACGTGACACTTCGAGGTTACGACTCGCGACTTTCAGGGGCGCGTCGCGTCCGGTTTGAAATTTGTTTGTTTATTTGTTGCTTAACGTCCAGCCGACTACGCAGAGCCATATCAGGACGAGGAAGGGGGGGGGATGAAGGGGGCCACTTGTCAAGCGATTCCTGTTTACAAATGCACTAACCCATTACTTGTGTCCCAGCAGGCTTTAGTAAAACTAAATTAATACCTACTGGAAGATTACCAGTTTCCAGTATGTTAAAATAGGCTTAACCTATCTACTGCTGGACTTACATCAGAACACTAACAGATTAAACTATACATGAATCGCGAGACAAGCGGCAAGAGAAGAGTTTTTTGGAAAAAATACAGGTGAATGAGCAAGAAGGCAGAAAAAAGAAAAGAATTCATGAAGAAAAAGAGAGCATGACAGGAAAGAGGAACCAAAAATCTACCTAACAGCAAACTAGAAAGCTCCTGCGGTTCCAAAAACAGGAGGGGCCTTTAATTTCATAACCGCAGTGCCCCACTGCGGGAGTCCGGTTTGAAAGGCCAGCGATTTGAAGACAGTGAAAAGAAAGCACGCTCCAGTTATTTGTGACAATGGGAGGTGACAATGAACTGGATTTTCCAAAACTCCAAACTAAATCGAAAAACATGTTCCATATGCACTTTTGCTGAGTTTATTTTAGCATTTTCAGAACTTACCTCGGCAACTTCGTCCATGTTTACAATCGACACCGGATATCACGTCCCCCTGATTTCTGAAAGGCTTGTAAGCGTAGGTTCCTAAATGCGAGAGGCCGCTACCTCGTAATAGAGAGAAAGAGCGGAGAGAGAGCTAGTTGGCGGTCCAGGATAAATGGTCTATGGTCACACATACATACATACACGCGCACAGATGATCAAACAAGAGCATTTTCATTGCGAATGTACTCTCCGATGTCAGCTTGATGATGCAAGACCACCATCATGGGATCTGCATGACGACACGCTTCTGTTGACTTTGCTGCCAGCCCAAAGCCCTGCAACACAAAGGGAGATCATCCATGATTTGCTGTACTTACATGATATAAGAATACATACAACTTTCTTTCTTTATTTGGTGTTTAACGTCGTTTTCAACCGTTCAAGGTTATATCGTGACGGGGAAAGGGGGGAGATGGGATAGAGCCACTTGTTAATTGTTTTTTGTTCACAAAAGTACTAATCAAACAATTGCTCCAGGGGCTTGCAACGTAGTTCAATATATGACCATAATACATACAACTTACAAATCTTATATATATAAGAATGGATCTAAGACTAAGTGTGTGTGTCTGTGCTTGTGATATTTCAGAGATGGCAAGAACAAGATATTGTGCATGCAACACTGCCCAAGAGCCACAGATGTGCACCTAAATTTTAGTTTCTTGATTCATAGATTCCTTCTGAGATAATAAAACTACTTAAACACAACAAAAATAGTGCACGGCCAGTACAGTGCCTACTGTTCATCTGTAGCAAGCACATAATGCCGGTGACATTAGAGATTCTCTATTGCTCTTATCAGGAGAATGAATTTATAAAAATTCCTCAACCGGAAAGTACAGGAATGTTCTTATACAAGAATGAAACACAATGACAACACCAAAATGACACGCTTTACTGACATAACCAAACACTGACCAGAATAATATATTTATCTACATGTAGATTCAAACCTTTCTTTCTTTCTTTCTTTATTTGGTGTTTAACGTCGTTTTCAACCACGAAGGTTATATCGCGACGAGGGAAAGAGGGGAGATGGGATAGGGGAAAGGGGGGAGATGGGATAGAGCCACTTGTTAAGTGTTTCTTGTTCACAAAAGCACTAATAAAAAAATTGCTCCAGGGGCTTGCAACGTAGTACAATATATGACCTTACTGGGAGAATGCAAGTTTCCAGTACAAAGGACTAAACATTTCTTACATACTGCTTGACTAAAATCTTTACAAACATTGACTATATTCTATACAAGAACCACTAACAAGGGTAAAAGGAGAAACAGAATCCGTTAGTCGCCTCTTACGACATGCGGGGTGCAGAGAAATAAGGATGTGGAAAAGAAGACTTTTGGTAAGTGAAATAAAGGTGATGGATCCAGTCAGGTAGAAATAAGACAACAAGAAAAGAATTGGAAAACTGCAGGGAATAGTAGGGAGAGTTTTCTTGGAAGGAAATATAGGTGAAAGGACTGGTAAGGCAGAAATAAGACAAAAGAAGAGAAGTAAAGGGGTGGGGTAGCTCTGTTTAAACGCTCCCGCCGCGTGAAGGCGACCCCATGGGAGCCATTCAAACCTGCCTGACAGTTGATCACCATTCGATAAAACCACCCCTGTCAGTAATTCCAAAGGGACCAATCAGACAATACTTTTTCCAACAGAAACAGCACTACTTTAAAAAAAAAAAATGTTTAAAACATTACAGTTGACTGAGTAGACCAAGGGAGAAATGCACTGACCAAGGGCATGTCATTCATACTGTAGACGATAACTCCTTGGTGATCTGATGTTCCCTCTGTGATACGTCCCAGGCCTGACTTGACCACGTTGTGACCGTACAGAAACTGTTGCTCTGCTGACGGCTTCAGCCACACCTTGTACTGGAGAAACAACATGTGCTCTTCATCATTAACACTAACAGTTTTAAATGTAACTATACTCAGTACACACCCTCGATGTCTGGGAGGAGGGGTTTTGCAGCCAGCGATGCAAAGAGAAAGAGGGACATTTTTCTTGGGCTCTTTCTTTCTTTCTTTATTTGGTGTTTAACGTCGTTTTCAACCACGAAGGTTATATCGCGACGGGGAAAAGGGGGGGGGGGGGGGGAGGATGGGATAGAGCCACTTGTGTTTCTTGTTCACAAAAGCACTAATCAAAAAGTTGCTCCAGGGGTTTGCAACGTAGTACAATATATTACCTTACTGGGAGAATTCAAGTTTCCAGTACAAAGGACTTAACATTTCTTACATACTGCTTGACTAAAATCTTTTCAAACATTGACTATATTCTATACAAGAAACACTTAACAAGGGTAAAAGGAGAAACAGAATCCGTTAGTCGCCTCTTACTGGGGAGCATCGGGTAAATTCTTCCCCCTAACCCGCGTGGGGGTTCTTGGGCTCGCGAGGCAGCAAGCACTATGTCTCTATACTGTACAATGTAAACCAAAAAGTTGGGGGGGGGGGGGGGGGGGACACTCCATATGAACACATTAGGCATGGACCAAGTGAACGAGAGATGGTTGTGGGTGGAGTGGGTGAAGAAGGAAGGAGAAAGTTGACTTATAACCCCCCTCCTTCCCTTTCACTTAAATATGAAAAAAAATTCAATGTTTGAATAATAGCACCACAAAAGAAAGAGAAAAATGTTGAAGTAATCAGAACATAAATTATACTAAAAAAGTATAATTTGTTATTTATTTCATATTTTATAAGTCTAACAAAGTAACATCAAATCAATAAAAAACACAAAAAACACACATTTATCTTCTTTGTTTTACATTTAATCACTTAAAGAAGGCTGAAAGGAATGTTACAGTTTGAAACAACTCAATCTGAAGTTTTACCACAAAATCTCATTTCGTTTCTTATTATGTTCTTTCTTTATTTGGTGTTTAACGTCGTTTTCAACCATTCAAGGTCAATCGCGACGGGGAAAGGGGGGAGATGGGATAGGGGAAAGGGGGGAGATGGGATAGAGCCACTTGTTAATTGTTTCTTGTTCACAAAAGCACTAATCAAAAAATTGCTCCAGGGGCTTGCAACGTACTGTAGTACAATATATGACCTTACTGGGAGAATGCAAGTTTCCAGTACAAAGGACTTAACATTTCTTACATACTGCTTGACTAAAATCTTTACAAACATTGACTATATTCTATACAAGAAACACTTAACAAGGGTAAAAGGAGAAACAGAACCGTTAGTCGCCTCTTACGACATGCTGGGTAGCATCGGGTAAATTCTTTCTCGTCCCAACCAATATGGGACTCCCCCTAACCCGCGGGGGGTGTTTCTTATTATGTTTCGAACACAGTTTCAGCATGTCTGCAACGTATGAGTAACTTCAAAACAGGATCCTTTTAGCACCAACACCACTTCAAGCCAACGTTTATTTTAAACAAAAAATAAAATAAAAATTAAAACTCACTTTTGCATAAGGCGCCAGATAGTCCAGAGCTGTGACATGCAGCATAAACTTTCTATCTTTGCGTGTGAATTTGCCAAAACAAGTTCCAAATGACAGCAGATTCTCTCCAGCTATGTTGCCTGCCTTTTTCATCAATTCTTCGCTGTAGAGAAAGTTTGGAAGAAATCTTATGTAAACAGAATTAACAATAATGCATTCAAACAAGTGTGAGAAAAAACACCCCACCCAAACAACAACCAACCAAACAAAACACAGACAACATATAACCAAAACCAAACAGAAAAAAATACCTCAAAAGAGTCAACTGCATGCCCAGAAAACACCCCTTTACTATTTTTGATTCATTCTGCAACTCAGGTACAGAACTTGTGAAAGCAATGTGTACTTTTTGATACTTGTAGCTATAGGTAGAAGTTAGAACGTCAGCCGGGCGTCAGCCAAAATAAACCCCAGACTGATCAAATGCTTCCATGCCAATTTTATAAGGTTAATAGGTACAATTATCCAGAGGGAGAAAAGCCGGTCAAGTTATTACAAGTGAAGCCGTTAGATTTAACCCCAAAATTCGATTAATGAGAAAACGCATCGAGTAGTTACCTCCCTTGAATGAGAAAAGAAAGCTTTGGCGAAAACAACTTTTCAAATTTCATCACGAAAAAGACTCCATGAGTGGAATGTGGGGTTCCAAAGTTCGATCAGCAGAAATTTAGAGGGTAGGGGGATAGTCAGTAGGGAGTTTATGTGTCATGTGAAATAAACAAGGCCGGCTGACGTCCTACACATTCAGCATGTCTTTTTCATCTCGGAATGACATGCAGACCTGCCTACCCCCAAAATTACAAGGTGTAATGAGCCAAGCCAAAAAGAGTAATCTGGTGGACGAAAGTATAATCAAGATTCCTTTCGGCAATCATTGCGCACATTGTCACTTCTGCTCGGACAATTTCTCCCTCCAGTTTTGTTACTGTATCACTCGACTCAGACTTCCTGATAAAGAAACAGGTAATTCGAATGTCTTTTGTCTTTTGGTTTCCACGAGCTCTCTTTACTGCATCCTTGTGATAATTTGTCTTGATGTGCTATGCACAGTAATATTTTCCAATGTGTGCACACGAAAAGTCACTGTGGCAAAGGGAACACAAGACGTGCTTTGGTCCTTTTCTTCTTCTTCTTCTTGTCGTTCGCTGTTAGATCGTCAGTCCGGACTGCAGGGCGAAACGTGCTGTCCTCTCCAAGTCCTCTCTGGGGCCGTATAGCTTCTTTTGTAGCGCTGTCTCCTCTGGCCAGGTGGTGTCCCTCAGAGCACTGTGGTATGGACAATCCTGCAGGATGTGCTCTGCTGTCTGATTCTTGCCACACGGAGATAGGGGGGAGGGAACTAGCTTCAGCTTTGTGGCCATATTGATGTTTCGGCTAGTTGCTCTCCCCCGCAGGCTGTCCCCTGGCTCCACAAGACAGCTGGGACGGAGGGACCACCAGTAGCTGAGGTTGGGCTCCTTTGAGGCATGGAGCCCGGCGCTGCACCTGCCTGGCGGGACTTCACAGGGCGAGCACCATCGCGTGCATTTCGGACTGTCGACATTTCATTTTGCGTTTTTGCGTGGATCTGTGGTTGGTTAAGGTGCGCCTATTGGCCCAGATCCTCCGACTTCAGCCCTTAGGTTTCTTTCGGGGTTACCCCGCCCTTAGTTCCTGGCTCAAAAACCTAACCCTGGAAACACATGGGGGATTTCTTACCGGGGGTCAAACCCCGGGGCTAGAGCTTTTAATGCGGCTCTTACCCGCATGGTGTAACCGTCATCGGACACGTAGGGCATTTATAGGGTAGTCAGTGCCATCTGCCAACCCACCCCGTCCTGGTAGAGACACCGCTAGTTGGTCCGGGACTGCTTATTCTATATTCGCAGCTGGCCCCCATATCTGGGGGCCGTTCCCCTATCCGCCACCTGGGGACCCGCCGGGTTGAGGATAGTCGCCCCCCTACTGAATTGGAAGTAGTCTGTTCCCGGCTTTGGTCCTTTTGATTAAGGTCTTGGGCATGGCCAAGATTCCATTTAGCTGCCTTTGTATTTCTGTCTCATGGGGACTCAGATTTTCAACGCGTCGCTAATTCATTGTAATGCGAACGGCATCATCTATCTTGTTTGTATGTGGCTGAACAGACCGGAAATGACTGGATATTGCCCAAACGATCTCGCGCAGGTGCAAACGCAAGCTCTGCGAGAGCAACAATACAGATCGGATTTACATCGAGATGAGATGTGAAAAATCGTACTTTTGGTTTCTTAAAAGTCGTAGTTTCCATTGTGGAAAGCGTGATGGCGTAGTTTGGGTTAACAATCGTAGTAAATTACGCCAAAATCGTAAGGGTAGGCAGGTTTGGACATATACCTTTTAGACATTCACTGAATCAGTGACAAATAAGGATAACATTAAACAAGAAGAGCAAACGCTCGATCGAGTCACTTTCGCAGTTCTGAATATTATATGAGGCATCAGATGGACAGGAAGAAATTGCTATTCACAACACAATGAGTCACGTTCACATAAAATTTGAGCCCGGTCACTTTTATAGTTTCCGAGAAAAGCCCAACGTTAAGTTGTGTGTTGCCGAACAGAAAAGGCTAGTTATCTCCCTTGTTTTTCTGATAACGTTCGTAAAAGGCTACAGATGTAAATACTTTGATGTAAAGAATAATCCTACAAAGTTTCAATCACATCCGATGAACTTTGTCAAAGATATAAAATGTCTAATTTTTCCTTTGACGCTGACCTGTGACCTTGAAAAAGGTCAAAGGTCAACGAAACCATCGTTAAAGTGTAGAGGTCATTGGAGGTCACGACTAAACAAAATATGAGCCCGATCGCTTTGATAGTTTCCGAGAAAAGTCCAACGTTAAGGTGGTGTCTACAGACGGCCGGCTGGCCGGCTGGTCGGTCGGCCGGCCGGACAGACTAACACTGACCGATTACATAGTCACTTTTTCTCAAGTGACTCAAAAAGAACAAAACTATCTTGAAATGAAAAACATAATTTGTTTAAAATGCTTCAATTTCATTCTCACCTGATATAGTATACCCGTTCCTTGTGCAGACGGAAGCAGTATGCTCCATCTTGTCTGTCTAGCAGCAGTGCGATGCTGTCACCGATACTGTAAAGAAACAACAAAAACACATTAACATGTGAAGATGCTTATGCTTGCAGTTCACATTTGTATGCCAAACCCCTTTTATTGTATATGAATACTCCCTTTTGGTGATACATGAAGTAGTTTGTAATATATTGTATTTAGCACTAGCAGAGGTAGAAACAAAACCCTAACAAATATAACATTCAGCATTCAGCCCTTCTAGTTCTTTTCAATCGGATATTTATTGATTTCAGGAGGGGGGGAGGGGGGGTAGTCAAACATGATCTCAACGAAAGCAAAATACTTACTATTTGGACAATTTCTCAAAGAAGGTTTTTGTTTCTTCTTCTGTAAGAGGCCGCATGATTTGTGTGTGTGTGTGGTTCTTTCACTTTTAGAAACACGTGTGATGACAAGTAAAGAAGAGTGGCGTCCCTTTGAGACACATACACAGGGGAGAGAACTCGGGAAGAATAATTCTTTTTACAGAAAATAACCCTAATATGTTACGAGTGTAAGAGAACTGTAAGATTTTGGTTGGGATATTATAATTCGTTGTAAGAAGGATCTTTGATAAAACGGGAAGAAACTGAGCCTGCTAAGAGGGTTGGGTACACCAAGAGAGTAGAGGCAAACAATATATGTCATATAAGATAGGGAATGAATTTACGCAGTGGAATTGACGCGCAGATTCTCGACTCACCAGTCGGAGGATTGCAGTTGACCTTATACCATAGAACCGAAAAGACGCATGTTGCCCGTGAGGGATCTAAACAAGTAAGTGCTTGAAAAAAAAAGTCACGGAAAGGCCGTTCTGAGAAGAAACATACACCAATTCTTAGCAGGATTGTCAGTGGGCAGTGAAGTTTATAAGAAAGAAACAACAGGATCATAAATAATATACAAAACACTTTACGTGATAGAAACGGAATTTATTGACACAAGCATGTGCAGGCTTACAAAGGACTTTTGGTCGTTTTAATTTTGTGTTTGTTTGCGCTGTTTCAGTGAGGCTTATCAAAGTGTTTTGGTTTATTTTGGTATATTTTTTGTTAGATTTGTCTAAAAAGATGCAACGATAAATCAAACGCCCCTTCCCATAATTTCAAGTGCATTTTGTACAAGTCTATCACTTTTCAAAACGAGTTTTTTCGTTGAAACAAAATCCTGATCTAAGCACACATTGTTTTTTTTCCAGCAAAGTCATGGATGAACATCGTTGTCACTGTTGGCGTGTTGCCGTTTTTGTTGTTGTTATTGTTCTAAAAATAGAGCACAAGTAATCTAGTCATGTGACTATGACTTGACGTCATGACCGTGTGATTCGCATATATCAATACGCACATTGCACAATAATCTACGTGTTTTTAGTTGTAGATGCAACCGGCGCTGTCTCTAAAAGCTCTGTTCTCGTCTCTGTTTTACTGCTTAGTTGTATCTGCAGTTCTGAAGCGGTCTACGCTTGTCAAGTACCTAGGACTAATTTGGGGCGCATGTAGAAACTGTTTACATCAGACAGGACGCCATTTTCATTTACGAAGCAGAATTCAACAGCTGACTGAAACCTTTTTGTTTTCCTCTCTTGAACGAAATCAGTGTACACCATGAAGTGGCATTACAAAGAAGAGCATCCCTTTGAGAAAAGACGCGCAGAGGGGGAGAAAATCCGCAAGAAGTACCCCGATCGCGTCCCAGTAAGTATTTTTGCTTTGAACGTTTTCTGGGAACAGACGTAAACAGTTGAGGGTGACGTATGCCATTGCCAAACAAAACAACAGTTCCAGCACGTTCGCCCATCGCTTTGGAGCATTTATTAATCAATTTTTCTCCTCATGGATGTACAATTCAGTGTTCATATGGGAGGATTTAAAATCTGTTTTGAACGAAATACTTTTTTTTGTTCATGGACATGGTGGACAACAACTTGAACGTTGAACAACCGAACCAAGCAATGCACTGAGTCTGACCACTCTGCCCCATTCCATTGTTCAGGGCGTTGTGGTACTGGTAGTTTTGTCAAAACAACGAATAGCAACGAAGAAAGCTAGTGACAAGATAACTGCAAGCACTAAACAAGAGTTTACAAATAGAATCCTTCTTATTCTTAATCTTAATGTGGAACTGGTAGGCGAATGTGGTGTATTGACATTGGCTGTGGCTATATCCACGGGTCCGTGTCTCTAGACTCGATGCTATATCCACGTTACTGACGTCATCGTACTCAAGGACGCTACTCTCGCCTTATATTTTCCTGCTTTCGGTTGGGCACTTCAGTTCACTGACTTCAGCTGTCAAATTTTAATAAAAGTCAAAATTCCCTTTTATTTTTAAATAACGAGTTACACTCCATGAGTGGAATACAGGATCCAAAGTTCGATCAGCAGCGGAGAGGGGAGTTTATGTGATAAAATGTAAACAAAGCCGGCTGCCGTCCTACCGTTGTGACCGGTGAAAATTGCAGGAGTGCATTTTTGTTGCAATCTCAGCTCTATCAACGAAATGCTTTGGAGAAAAGAAGAGTAGAGCAAAAGGTAAAAGAAAGGAAAGTTAAGAGGGGGGAAAAATAAGTGAACAAATCTATTTCAACAACAACAACAAAAAGACTGAGGCCAGGCTCGAACCGGAGGTCTCATGGACTGTTAGGCAAATCACAATCGTCTGAGCTACGAAGACAACATGTCCGTTAGGGGAAAAATAGGAATCTATATTTTGTGCGATACTCCTGATGACTGCTATCGATCTCGACGAACTTTTCGAAAGTTGCACATGAGTGCACTCCTGTAAGGCTTTCCAGGTTGTCAAAAGAGTTGATTGTTTCGTGGTAAAAACAAAATGGCGCTTGATAAGAGTGCCAACGCGAGGCTTTTCGTGCGACGATGACGTCAGTCACGTGGATATAGCCTGGGGACTAGAGACACGGACCCGTGGATATAGCCACAACCATTGACATTTTTTATTTTAACTTTCAGTCAATCGGTGTTGTTCTCAGGCTCAGAGGACCATGGGATTAGGTCAGTTGGACCTGAACTGAAATTATGTATAAGTCCAAATTTAATAGCTTTGTCTGTTTCGTGGGAAAGTCAACGTGTCAAAAATATCAAATTCAAATGGTCGACTGGCCAGGGATCAGACCAATAGTTTGATAAGTGAGATTAAATTTAAAGTTGTATACATTACTTATGACGGGTACTGCTTATGACTGGTACAATGCTGTTTCATGTTATAACCTTATAGACACAAATAACTATAAGTATAAATAATGTAATACGGTACTCACTGTCAGAGACATGTCATAGCACACTAACAGTAACACAGATTCAGCCAATCTGTGGTGTTAATTAATTGTTAATGTTATGTTACAACTCACATATTTTCAGGTCAGTCCCCTGTTAGTGTTCCTACAGTTTCTTTTCTGAAAATGTCTAATTAATGATAAAGATAGTAATTATTATGAGAAAGAAGAGTGGCGGACCTGTGAAATTGATTTTATTATTGAGCATGAGAGAAATAGATGTCAGGACAATGATGAAAGTCGCCATTTACAGTTACCATGGAAATTACTTTTTCAGGTCATTGTGGAGAAAGCGCCAAAGGCACGTGTGGGTGATTTGGACAAGAAGAAGTACTTGGTGCCATCAGATCTGACAGTTGGCCAGTTCTACTTTCTGATCAGGAAACGCATTCACCTTCGTCCCGAGGATGCTCTTTTCTTCTTCGTCAATAACGTCATCCCCCCAACATCTGCAACCATGGGCGCCCTTTATCAGGTACATTGATATTGTGTGAAACATAAGTATGTCAAGTGTACAGGAGGGATTTGCTCTTCCGTACTTAATATTTAGGTTCTTTCATTTTTAAGTGCAATGTAATATAACAAGTTTTACACATCTGCTGACAGATGATGTTATTATTGTCAAATACAAAGTAAGCCTTCTTAATCATAATGTTAGGTTAAAAGTCAACAGTTGAACATGTCACATTGTCAGAGCGAAAACTTACAATATATCTTATTCCCACCTGCCACGGTTTGTGATGCCTTCTTTTAGTACAGTAGAACCCCCCAAAATCGGGTCTTAAAAAGGAGGGAGTCTTGAGACAAATTTACAGAGGTTATGAACAGAAAATCTGGAGAAAAAAAGTAAGGTCTTAAAAAGTTGGTATAGTCTTATCAGATCCCAAAGAAGGTAAGTGTTGGGAATGTTAAAAGGCATAATTTATGCAACGTAACCTTGTGGGTCAGTTGCTTGTTTTCAATAAACGTATACAGTGAAAGAAGATGTTCAGCATCACTATACTCTGTTTATTTATGTTGATACAACTTACATTGTACAAAAAACTCCTCAGTCTCACTCTCAGCATAGAGTTTCGATGATGACATCACAATTGCATGGTCAATATCAGTTTTTGAGTCACTTGAGAAAAAGTGACTCTATGTAATCGGTCAGTGTTAGTCTGTCCACGGCTGGCCGGCCGGCCGTCCGTCCGTAGACACCACCTTAACGTTGGACTTTTCTCGGAAACTATCAAAGCGATCGGGCTCATATTTTGTTTAGTCGTGACCTCCAATGACCTCTACACTTTAACGATGGTTTCGTTGACCTTTGACCTTTTTCAAGGTCACAGGTCAGCGTCAAAGGAAAAATTAGACATTTTATATCTTTGACAAAGTTCATCGGATGTGATTGAAACTTTGTAGGATTATTCTTTACATCAAAGTATTTACATCTGTAGCCTTTTACGAACGTTATCAGAAAAACAAGGGAGATAACTAGCCTTTTCTGTTCGGCAACACACAACTTAACGTTGGGCTTTTCTCGGAAACTATAAAAGTGACCGGGCTCAAATTTTATGTGAACGTGACTCATTGTGTTGTGAATAGCAATTTCTTCCTGTCCATCTGATGCCTCATATAATATTCAGAACTGCGAAAGTGACTCGATCGAGCGTTTGCTCTTCTTGTTATAATTGTTGTTTTATTCATTTTTCAGGAACACCACGAAGAGGACTTTTTCTTGTACATTGCCTACAGCGACGAGAGTGTGTATGGAGCCTAAGTTTTGACTGACAATTGCATAGACCTAGAGATCATCTACTGGCTCCACTGTTCTATCATCATGAGGGCTGATGCTGGGAAAAGCAATTTTTCGTTTGGTCAGACCAGCTGTGACTTCATTGTGTACATATATTTCGCCATCCAATGCAGTGCGCTAGCAAGTCACTGCAGTCCAAGTGCTGCCCCCTTCTAGCGTACCCTCCCCTTCTTACCCGATCATCTTTTTCAATGGCTTTTCATCCCCTAAGTCTGAAAAATTTCTGCTTGATTTTTGTCCTAGCCTTTTGAATTTTGCAGTTGGTTTTATCACTCAGGCCAGCAATGTGTGTGTGGTTTTTCTTGTGTTTGTTGAACTTAGGCGGTTTGTGACTATTTTTAGTGGCCACCTCAGATCTCGTGTTGATGATATCGGCCAAGAGGACACATAACCTAAGCTCCTGTTCTTAATGGCAGGGGTTACGTGTGTCATTTCTGCAGGAGCTGTTAAAAAAATCCAGGCTGTTTGGGTTTGAAGGAATGTCACAAGGAAATGCAGAGTATGCTTGCCTCATGGTGTTTTCTTCATGTCAACCGTCAGATAGTATATGATGTATTTATAACTTATAAGTAATAAACATTTGTGTTGTAAGAAACTGCCACATGTAAAAGTGTTAGTCTTTTTCTGTACTTATTTTTTCTCTTCTTATTGTCGTGCATAGCGTTTTTTTCTTGCTATTTTGTTTATTCCTAGGTCTACAACTCGTTCTTGCTTTTATGTGTGTACTACTATTACTATTAGAAGTACATGTAGGTCTAAGGTGGGTGTTGAATTGTTTCATGAGGAGACTCAGAGGGTTAGTCATTTTTGTAAGTTTTTATGATCAGTCTTGTAGGTAACTTTCTCCAACAAGATTTTCAGTTTCTCCGCTGTTCAAAATTATTTTCCGCTATTTTTTTCATGAACATAACACAGTAAAACAGATGCCTCTTGTGGGTGGTAAAATATCGTAATTATGATACTGGCTGAGTGAGCAAAGAACTTATTCCAAGTTGAAACTCAACATCTTCCATGTAATTCTTTAAAATAAAAATGTCCACACTGTTTAAGACTTTCAGAGTCAAGCTATCACCTGATTATGAAAGCCAGAAATATACTTGGATGGGTGTAATTGCAGCTTGTTTTTTGCAAAGCTATCTTCAGTACACTGTAACTGGTGTTATTTTATAGAATCTTTGAAACTAATGAATTTGACACCAGATGGATTTAGACAAACAGGAGGGATTTGTTGTCATATTTGCTGTTCTTATCTTGTAATTTTTGGGTACATGTGTACATATTTTGCACGAGTGTGGTTTTTTGGTTTCATGGAATGTGTGTCTTGAAAATGGGATGTTTGCTTGTACACAGAATATATATAGGTTAAAAAAGGCATTCCCAAGACTTCCTTCAGTTATTTAGGCCAAGGGCTGTAACTGGCAAAAAATCAACATCTTTATTTTACTTTTAACCTCCTTGAAAAGATAAGAAGACTTGAACATTTGTGAACATTCAACTAGAACTATGTGTCATTTCACCGACACAAAGGCTGTTTCCTCAAAATCATTAGCTTTTATTGTGGTCAACTTGTTTTTGGCATACAGCAGTTGCACTTGATATTGCAGTTTGCTTTTAGTGTCTCTGTGAATTATAAAACTAAACTGTGATTTGTCTTGGGAAATAAAAATGGAAAAAATATGGTCTGTGTGTGCTGTAAATTGGGTGAATTTGCAGATGGTAAAGGTGTGAAGGGATTGCTACAACAAAATTTCCTTCTACGTGTACCACAACGCTGCCATCTTTATCTGTACATATGACTGATTGTACTGCATGCATCCCAAAACAGGAAAACGAAAAGTTCAGAAACTAGCCAGTAATGCAATGAAAAGTTAATGCTTGTCATGACCTCCAAGTTTGTGCAGATTTATCTGTGACACATTGCAACCACCACACAAATATATTTGCAGAAGACATCCTTATGCATTACAGTGTGTTCAGGCATAACATTTACTTACCAGTGAAAGGAATGGAAGATTATTTGTCAACAAATTGCACACATTAGTTTGCATGCAAGGAAACCTATACACAGTGCTATAGTATATAGATATAATACTTCGTGAAAGAACCTGAATGAGGTTGCATTGTTCTTTTGTGTGAGGAGTTGTTTGTTCGTTTAGACGTTTTCTTGTAGCATCATTTAATTTACCTCCATCCACCACTGTATTTCTACACACATTGAAGATTACTAGCAGCATTTAGAGCATACTCTACCAGAAAGTCTGAAAATGGTTCACTTTTTGACTCACTTGAGTAATTGATGCAAGTTTGTATATGAGAGAAATTATCAAGGTTGGATAACTAAATGAGTTGATACAGGTCACATTAGGTTTAAGTTTGTGTCAGCAAGTCGGACCTGAAAGTTATCTTGAATATGTTGTGTATGTGTGTTTTTATTTTATTTTTATATACACATGAACATAACATTCAGCATTCACAAGGTTTATCAACAGAAAGTATTACTGACTATTCATTGACTTCACGTACATACACACACATGGACAATATGGGGGACCGTGGTCACACTTTAGAATATACTGGCACTGTTGCAACATATTGCCTCAATAGATTCATCGGGTACAAATATAGGCGTACACATACTGTATAATCTGTGTAATGAACTTGCGGGTAAATGGAATAGGGTAAGTCACTTACAAAATCTTCATAATGTATCAATGAAATCTTCCTACGCATCAATGAAAAAGTGTTTATATAAACACCAATCTCTTTAAAATTTACCATAATTATTGTTTACACTAGCATTATACTTTTCAATCAAAAATCTTTGTTTAACAATTTTCACAAAAACATTAACATTTGGACAGCAAAATTCTATGTAATAATCTGTATTGGAACCATCTCGGGTACATGTTCTGTGTAGTTCTCATTATTGTCAAAAAACACTTTTCTAACATTTACATCAACATTTATTAAATTAGGCCATTTTTCCATGCACTTTAAATTGACATCATTTTTCACAAGGTGGGTATAAATATGATTTTCTCCACCTTTAGACATTTGTTTCCATACAACATTTTCACCAATATGGACAACAAGTTCTCTTAAATATTATTATTATTATTTTGTTTGGGAAGGGGGAGGAGGATGTTCATATACAGTGGAATCCTCCAGGACCTCAAAACAAATCTGAGAAAATCTAATTTAAAAAAAGGATTTTTCTATCTGAACTGGGAGGGAGTGTTCTAATGGTTTTTTTTTGAAAAGGGGGGTTCCACTGTAATCGGATATGACAGAGGCAGGTCGTATAGGCATTTGCTTTTTTTGATTTTAGCACGATGATATAACATTTTTATATTTGTACGTACCCTCCAAAACAAACAAACCCAACACACACAAAAACAACCAAAAGAGAAAAAAAACAGAAACATACAACATTACAAACAAGCAAAATACACATAAGTACCAAGAAACGAAATGCAACAACAACAATAAAGGGACACCACAGAATTACACATACATTATATTCGTCAGTCGCAGGCACACCTGAAATTCTTACAGGGGAGGTAACAAGGATCTGAGCTAAAATGAAAGAGTACTTTCCCTTGCATCGACGAAACGTACTTTGTGCTACCTGTATCGAGGCGATTTTACCTTTTGATGCATCGATCCTGCTTTAAATTGTAATTTGCTTGCTTTCTAACATGTTATTACATAACAACTAGGCATTAAAGGTCAGATGAAGGCAACAACGGTCAGTGAAAGTATTTCTGTGTCTTTACCCGTGAGCTATCGACGAACCAACACGAAGCGGAAGTAGTCCCGAGAACGTAGAAGCTACGCGCGCAACTGTGTTTATTAAATGTGCAGTTTTTGAACAATTTAGGGTAGATTTTCATAAAAAAAGTCTTTAGAATTTTATAAGAAATGAAAACTTATAACTGTGCATGCAATTAAGGATTCATTGTTATTTAAATGAAAGCAACAAACAAATTCTGGCACTTTAAAAATGGTTATGTTAAACACCATTAATGTTTACAATTCTTGTTTTGGTCGGGCTTCAAACTTTCTGCATAATCGGTAGCTTTGCGCAGTGGCGGTACCATAGTCGATGAGGTTTATCCGAGACGTGGTTATTGCTAGTTGAAAACTATTCCCAATACCCCGCGTGGACGACCTTCGGGTCGGCAAACGCAATTTTTGACGGTTCCTACGGGAACTAATATACAATTGAAAATAATCTACTCTTCTCTGTACTTTACTTCTGCAACGTAGTTTTAACACACCTGACTTCTTTGAAGGGTTAAAGGCCAACATCCAAAAGAATTTTTCTCCTGGAGCGACCTAAACTTGAACCCGTCGATATTCTTGCATGTCTGTTTACTTCGTGCTGCACGCAAAAATTGTGCGACTTCCTTGCTGCGTGGATTGACGAAGCTGTTTTATTCTCGTGACTGAAAACACTGCAGTGCGTGAAGTTGTATTCTGTGGGTTCGACAGATCGGTCCAGTAGTTTGGTCTCAATCGCTCTACACACACGCACACACACACATACACACACTGGCACACACACACACACACACACACACACTAGCTCACACACACACACGCGCACACACACACCCGCTCGGCTTTTTGTCCCCTCTGCCTCACTGATTTGGTTAAATTGTGTTTATTTCGTCATTATTTTGTTAGTAAATAGTGAACATTGCTTCAATGCCGAAGCAAAAAACATCATTATTGGTTGTAATGTGCTACCAATTTTAAAACCCGAATATCGTATTACATAGTAATTTTGACAGCAGTTCAAATGTGTACATTAACCAGTTCCATTCAGCAGACTTTCAGGTCTTTGTAACTGATTTCTGGCCAGGAATTTATCACGCTTTCTATTGTTCATTCGTTTCCTGTGACATCAGCAAACCAGCAAAGTGTGTGTGTGTGTGTGTGTGTGTGTGTGTGTGTGTGTGTGTGTGTGTGTGTGTGTGTGTGTGTGTGTGTGTGTGTGTGTGCCTTATCGGTTTTTGAGTCACTTGAGAAAAAGTGACTCTATGTAATCGGTCAGTGTTAGTCTGTCCGGCCGGCCGTCCGGCCGGCCGTCCGGCCGGCCGTCCGGCCGGCCGTCCGTAGACACCACCTTAACGTTGGACTTTTCTCGGAAACTATCAAAGCGATCGGGCTCATATTTTGTTTAGTCGTGACCTCCAATGACCTCTACACTTTAACGATGGTTTCGTTGACCTTTGACCTTTTTCAAGGTCACAGGTCAGCGTCAAAGGAAAAATTAGACATTTTATATCTTTGACAAACTTTTCTCGGAAACTATCAAAGCGATCGGGCTCATATTTTGTTTAGTCGTGACCTCCAATGACCTCTACACTTTAACGATGGTTTCGTTGACCTTTGACCTTTTTCAAGGTCACAGGTCAGCGTCAAAGGAAAAATTAGACATTTTATATCTTTGACAAAGTTCATCGGATGTGATTGAAACTTTGTAGGATTATTCTTTACATCAAAGTATTTACATCTGTAGCCTTTTACGAACGTTATCAGAAAAACAAGGGAGATAACTAGCCTTTTCTGTTCGGCAACACACAACTTAACGTTGGGCTTTTCTCGGAAACTATAAAAGTGACCGGGCTCAAATTTTATGTGAACGTGACTCATTGTGTTGTGAATAGCAATTTCTTCCTGTCCATCTGATGCCTCATATAATATTCAGAACTGCGAAAGTGACTCGATCGAGCGTTTGCTCTTCTTGTTGTTGTTGTTGATGAGTACGTAACAAAATGTAGTCAGTATAATTATATACGTTTGCACCATACCTCATCTCCCGTGAAATATCAACAGAGTTCGAAGTTTCAGTTTGTCAATCTGTATAGTATGATTTGTTTTCAAATACGTTTTGTCTTTCTTTCCTTGTCCTGGTTTGTTTACAGATCATCGTCATTTTTTAATCTCGGAAGATCTAACTAGTGTTCTGAGCATCGCCTAAGTAGACATCAACAAGCATGTACATACTTGAATGATCTTGCCGTTGTCTATCTTTTCCGATATCGTGTCCATTTCCACATCGCAACATTATTGAATATTTGTACCAGTTTCAATTTGTCTGATTCAAACTAGATGTTGAATGACACAGAAATAAAACGATTTCTTCGTGAACTTCAATTTTGTTTGAGTAATATATCAGGTGTACGATACATCTACACAGGTGTGTGTGTGTGTGTTCTTGAACATAACTACACCCATGTGTTTATGAGTTACATAATTATATATATGCGTTCAGTCAGTCTGCATGTTTCCTTTCACAAAATAAGACACAACATCAAAAATGAATACAGATTTGATCTGCAAGGAGGAAATATCAAACCAACCCACACCCCAAACCTAAAGCAGCTCATGACAAACTTTTGGTACACACTTTGCAAAATAAAACTCTAATTTCTAACCAGCTGCATTACACGCTGCCAACAGAGAGAGAACAAGTCGCGTAAGGCAAAATTACAACATTTAGTCAATCTGTCGAACCCACAGAATACAAGAAACTAAGTCCATCTCACGATGAACACGAGCCGAAATCATATGCACTCGACTTATGAAATAGAAAGAAATTAAATACGACGAAGAGAAGAAAAAGTTTGAAAGTACCATTGAACTTCCATGTCGGCGTGTGGCTGAGCTTAAAATAGGAATGTTGTTGCAATCTGTTAGGCACTTTCCCTTTTGACAGGTAGTTTTTGCATGTACAGCAAAACACGGCCTTTTTTACAAATCCTAAAGACTGTCGGAAACTTCGCATGCTCTCTTGTGAACGCCATGTGAAACATTGATTCTGAAACAAAAATCTATGGCATGAATGACAATGGAAAGACGGTCTCTCTCTGATTCCAAGTTCATAATCACAGTTATGAAGTGCTGAATTTAAAAAATCTGTAGATGAAGTAAAATCATTTGAATGTTGGCTTGTTGAAACTTCATAACAAACAGCCACCTCGTCTATATCATTATCTGAAAGAATGCAAACTTCCTTTGAAACACCAACATTTGTATGGAAAACTTCTGTTTCTGTCATCTTTGATTTCATTTGACAACTTGGACTGATGGCATCTTCCAGAGATATATCCATTACTTTCAACTTGCGCCTCTTTGTATTCCTGTAAGCCTGCCACTTATTTATAAAAAGAAACGTTTGATACTTTTACCAAACAGTTAGTATAATGCACGCTCTACCTGTATTCGTCTTTAAATTCTGCAAGACTGAAGCGAAAGAGGTCTGTCTCAGTTTTGTGGTCAGTTTGTTGTGTACATTTACACACGCACAACGAACAACACATGCACAGGCCAGGGGGAAGCTCCACTTTCTTATGTCCGACGATAGACGTATACATGTAGTTTACATGTTTATTAGTCATCTATTTGATTGATTACGTGTATGATATGACGGAGAGTCGCATCGGTTTGATGCCGTGAACCCAACCGTGGCTGTGGCTGTCGTTTGAAGTAGCCTACTTCTTTATAAAGATTAATTTACATTCTGACCAAGGCATGTTTGGTACCTACTGAATCCTTGTTGCGTGTAGTTTTACGTGGCACGTTGCCCAAAGTTGTATTCTTGAGGAGCATAAAATAAAACGTGTTACAAAGTTATCTCAAAACTCTGCAGTGACTGCTCGCGCAGCAGGTCAGCTAATTATAGCACGCAGCCTCCACAAACAGCTTTCGAGCCGAGACCACGGCTCGTCAAAAACTGCACGCACTGCAGTGTTTTCAGTCACGAGAATAAAACAGCTTCGTCAATCCACGCAGCAAGGAAGTCGCTCAATTTTTGCGTGCAGCACGAAGTAAACAGACATGCAAGAATAGCGACGGGTTCAAGTTTAGGTCGCTCCAGGAGAAAAATTCTTGTGGATGTTGGCCTTTAAGTTCATCCTGACTTGGTCATAGTCAGTGCTCAGGGTTCTCATTGAGCGGCATGTAGATTTGTTTTTGTATGTTTGTCATTTATTGATAAAAATATTCTTGACAGACTTGGAATCATTTGTTTATATCTGTCTTACTAATTTGATTAAATAATGAGCTGGGGTCAGGCATTTACTATACATACTTTCTGACCTGAGTTATACCAGCTGACACTTACTGCACTACACAACAAACTCACATTTGTGACACATTTACACTTGTGAAGTGAGAGAGAGAGAGAGACATTTGTTGAATGTTTAAACAAGTTTATTTTTCTATTCGCACACAGTGATAATAGCCATCTTCAGTATATTTCGTTGTCTCGATGAATGCAGTCGATAAATTCATGTACACAATTATAATGGAAAATAATGAAAGAGGGAAACATCTCGGAATTCTTTTGCATCCTGGATTGAGGCTTACACTAACAACTTGCAATACACTTTTACGTGGGTAGGACGGTGGCAGTGTGTTGATCATTATAACGGGGTGTTGGGTAGGGGTGGTGGGTGTGCTGCTGGTGAAAGGGGGGGGGGGGGGTATGTTATTTGTAAATTATTATAAGAAAAACGTGGATGCAAAGTGCTCATACAAATAGTATTAATATAATTCCAATATTACTATGTATAAGAAACAAACATAATTTCAGAAGAAATTCAGTGTCTCCATGAACCACCAGCTAGCCTGTTTGACGCGAAATTTAAGATAGATTCATCTTTTGCACAAGCTTTACAATAAATAAAATAAAAAAAACTACATTGAAATCAGAAATCACAAACTCATGTTTCAGCTATCTAGTGAAGGCAAATGAACACATTTTAAAACTTTCATATCATATGCATCTGTACAAAATAATATCAAAAGCGGACAAAGGTCTATACAAAAATACAATGAGAAACTATGTTCTGTACTTAATGATAATCATTGCCATGTATATTAATCACAGTCAGCTACGGTTCAACCATCGGTTACATCAGAAATCGCCCATAACAACCCAATAAAACACAATACTACATGGCATAATCCCAGCCCACATTGCAAACAGTTAAAGTTGGAGGTTTAAACAACTGATTCTTCAATTTCTTCAGAAAAATATTTTTTTAGTCTGCATTTTAGAACGCTGTTTATAAGTTGTAATTCATTCAAATAGATATTAGAATGTTTTCTTCACAATAGCACTAGTGTTTTCTAATATACCTATTTCTTTCGTGTATGTTTGTCAGGGCAAGATCTGACTGGTACGTGGCCAAACAAATAGGCATCACCTGGGCAGATTACTGCATACACCTGCACTGACATAAATGAGCTCTCGCTTTGAACGTGTGAATCGAAACACCCCTCTCCAATTCCTCTGACCCCCTCCCCCACCCCTCCCCCCCTAAAAATCCCCCCCTTTCCTCCATTCTCCCCCTACCCCCCCCCCCCCCCCTCCCTGGCCCTATGTGCAGCCCTGTCAAAGTTTAAAAAATCTTTGGTAACGGGGTGTGCAGCCCTGTCAAAGTCAAAAAAATCTTTGGTAACGAATTACAACTGCTACAGTACTATTAATACTACCATAGAAACAGATACAGGTAGGTGGGAGAACATTTGAGAGAGAGAGAGAGAGAGAGAGAGAGAGAGAGAGAGAGAGAGAGAGAGAGAGAGAGAGAGAGAGAGAGAGAGAGAGAACTACAATACACACAAACTAATTAAGAAAGGGAGCACAACAGAAAACAAGAGAAAATCGACGGTTGTCAAGGCAGCCGTTCCAAACACATCCGGGTCGTATTCAAAGCAGCTGGCCCCATCAATAACTTCAAAATTCTGAGCTTCGCAGAACATGGTCCCATTGTCGTATTCCTCACCTGTGAAAGAAAGGAAACAAAATTGAACGTACGTTTTTGTTGAGTAACGTGTATGAGTTTGTGGTCGGAGGGGGATGGTTCGGCCGGCGGGGTTGGCCGCGTGGGGGGATATAATTATGTTATTGCTTAATATAACCTCTCTCTTTCTAATTTTTTTTCCGGGGGGGGGGGGGGGGGGGGGGGGGTGTGGGGGTGGCGAGGACCCTGGGTTTGTAAGTTAAGTTACAGAACATATCTGGCAAAATGAGGTCTTAAAAATAGGGAGGGTCTTAACAAAGAGGTATAGTGCATCACAGTCATCAATATTAATTGCTATTAGTATTTTAAGTCTAAAACTTACCAAATGTTCTTTTACCTACACCAGCCTTCAAGCAATCCTCATACAGGGAGTCACAGTATTCCGCGCACACCCGTAACTTTCTGTGAGAAAGAATGGAAAAAAAGTATAATCTCCGATTCCATGGTGAGTTTTACCAAAGGACAAACCACAGACTGAAACCCCAAACACCCGACAGACAAGCAAGTTCTTTTAAGGAGACGAACAAAATCAGACAAAAATACAGGTATATAGAAAGCCATGTAAACGGACAGGTATAAAAGTAGACACTAGACAGGAGGTGGTGGTACGGAGAGAGAGAGAGAGAGAGAGAGAGAGAGAGAGAGAGAGAGAGAGAGAGAGAGAGAGAGAGAGAGAGAGAGAGAGAGAGAGAGAGAGAGAGAGACACACACTGACACACACATACACAAACACACAATCAATTCTCATAAACTTGACCCACTGTTTGATAAACCACAGGTGCTGGTCAGGACTGCAGAAGAAACACATCAGGTAGTTCAGCTGGTTGCGACAGGAGCGGCTGGCCGAATGCAATGGTTCGATGTTGGAAAACACTGACGTCACTTCCGTCCGTTTGCAGCAGGCTTGGTTGGAATACCAGGAGCAGTTCACTAAACCTCCTTCCGGTTTCGCGTAACGATCTGCATCTGAAACAGCATGGGTGCTCATACATCATTATCTCAGTAAAATCATGCTTATTGTCTGAGCTGTTTCTTTTGCATCTTAGAATTAAAAGTTTACACCATTGAAAAGTGGACTAATTTGCACAGACACCAGCTCTTTCAATGTCACATTAAGGACCAAATCGCTTCATAAATTACACGGTGGCCCCCCAAAAAATGCAACCCACAAAAAATGCTTATCCATGCTTATATACATCGGTTGATCGAAGTATTTCATATTTGGTATACATTGCCTTCAGCTTATGCAAGACTTGTCCACAAAGTGATCAAATGGTCTGACTTTTGTGCAATTTCAAAACAAGTTAGATTATAGATTTGAGAACCTTAATTTGCACGGGTTTCGCGTGCTAGCGTTAGGCTATACATGATTATCAGCACTTAAAGCCGGAATAATAGATCAAATAAAGAGAATGGTGACTTTAAGGCAGATGATCTTGCCGACAGCAATCGTAACTTTATTTATATTGATTTCATTAATTAGGAAAGTTACTGATCATTCTCAAATTCATCATTCTAGGATTGACTTATTTACAGTACAGCGAATTGGCCAGAGAACTTTCGGCTTGGCCAAAACGGCTTTTTAACAACTCTAACTTCCGAAAATTGCCGAAACATTTATGGCCAGTTTGACAAATTTGAGGAAGAAAATAAAATCCTAGCGACGTCCTTAAACTGTTTGTATTGTGTGTGTTCTTCACCTCAAAGGCATCTCGGTAATTTAATTGCAAAACTATAGTACCCGTTACAGTAGTTTGAAAGATTAGCAAGGGAGAAGACTTTACAGAGCAAGGCAATGAAGTATTTCAACGTTTACTTCCCTTGAGTCAACAACTAGCATTTCAGCATGCCGAGTATTCCAGAGCCAGAGAGAAAAATTACAACAAAATTAAGAGACACTAATCATTGTAGTCATTTTATGCACACACAAATCTGCTTTGCACCCCCTCTCCTACCCCCCACCCCCCCCACCCCCGTATCCTCTACTTCTCCTCTGACAAAATCTAACATTGTTACACTATAACAGGACAGTATGCATTTTTTGACATTTGTAGGTTGTTCCTGCAATGACCTGATCACAAGACTGGTATAACAAATACCTGACCCCCCCCCCCCCCCCCCCGTACTCCTCAGAAAAAATGCAGACACAGTCACCAAATACCGAAAATATAAGCCTTCTCTGAAAATGCTCGGTTGTTTCTGCAGCAACTGTATTATCGACCTAAAGACTGTCAAACTGACTAGCATAGTAACTTGAAGGCACAACCAACGTCAAAAAGCAACTATCCCAACTACTTACAGAAATATGAGCACGGTTTCTGCTCCTCCTCAGTCTCATATCGAACTTCTTCAGATCCAGTGAAAGTCAGAAAAAGCGAAAACGCGATGCAAACAACCAGATCTTTCATGATGTCTTCGAGCTTTCGCTGTGGTTTGCCACCATCGCATTACAAATGCAGCAGACGATCGATTCGGGCCTAAAATGCCACCAAGTGCGGATCAGCGCCGGATAGGAATTCCTGGATCGATAATGGAATGTGCTGCAGAAACTGAGAGGCCTGGTGTGGCTGTTCTTGTGTGTGTGTGTGTGTGTGTGTGTGTGTGCGTGTGTGTGTGTGTGTGTGTGAGAGAGACAGAGAGAGAGAGAGAGGGGGGGGGGGGGCGGCGGGACTGAGAGTGATTTCACGATTTAAGAGAGAGAGATAATTTTTGTTATACCTTCCCATCTTTCTCATTTTTTTATAGCAATTTTTAAGCCGCCATTAGAATAATGGGGGGGCTTACTGGATTTGCTCTGTCTGTTTGTTTATTTGTTGGTTTGCTTGAGGCGGGCGGGCGGGCAGTCAGTCGGTCGGTGTTTGTCGGGTAAGACTTGTATCTCTGGGTCAATTAAGCTCAAATTTTGTGAAATAGTTAGGAATAGGCTTTGTTTTTTGTATGCACAAAATTACATTCCTAACCGTAGTCAAACGGAAGATATTAGCTTTTAACGGACAAACCGAGCCAGGGGACGAAACCAGGGGACGAAACCCACTGACGTGTGCGGGAATTCCCGCAGGTTACTTCCCTTTCCCCTTTTCAGTTCACTGATCTATATTTTTTTAGATCAGTGTTTTGGTTTGGCAGCCGCCATGCTTTTGTTCAATTTCATTTTACGTGCTCCGATATTTGGATGCTTCGTTGGACGGTAACAGTGGAGCAGAGATCTGTAGCAAGGATCCCCTTGCAACAGTAGTAGGGAGATTTAAAAAACGAAACGTCGGGACGTTTCGTTTTGAAGTTGTGGTAAACGTCATCATTTCGGGGGTCTCTCGCTGGAAAGGTGAAGGTCAACTGAAACGGAACGTGGAACGTCAAAACGCAGTCACGTTTTCCACCCCCAAAAAACGAACAATATTTCGTCAACTTTTGTGAGTATTTTTGCACACTAACAGTTTTATTTGTTGGCCATTTTATGCATTGCTAGATTCATCAACCCTTTCACAGTCTTTCAGCGCTGAGAATGTGTTCATTGGAGGTAGACAACTGTTGTGAACTGAAATATTTTGAAGGGTGCTGATCCTGGTACATTTATCCAACTTCATGGTGAGAAAGCAAATGGCGAAGCAGAAGTAGGTCATCGCATCGAATTTTTATTCTGGCTTCGTATGTGATTTTGTATAAACAAAGTCTGTGTGATTTATTTGGACTGAAAATAATCAAAGTATGCCCGATTCTGGACCACCTCCTAGGTTTTTTTTTTCCATTCTGATCGAGGACAGACGTGATAATTTCACTTGAAGATTTATCGCCCTTCCTTCACTGATTCCGAAACGAAACGTGAATACATCTAAATCTTGTCTGCGGCCTATGCCGTCTCGTTTCACGTTCCGTTTCGCGGGGTGACTCATTCACCAAACGAAACGAGCTGCAAAACGAAACGTGCTGTCTTTTAAATCTCCCTAGTATCTCTGAGTGGAGTTTGTTTTATTGGTGTACGTGTGTGTGGTTCCGTGGTACGGACTCGTTTGCCAAATAATGTTTTGGACTTATGTTATTACTAGCATTTTGTTTCTCACTTCGACTCTATATATTCTATAATACCGGCACGGTTGGCCTAGTGGTAAGGCGTCCGCCCTGTGATCGGGAGGTCGTGGGTTCGAACCCCGGCCGGGTCATACCTAAGACTTTAAAATTGGCAATCTAGTGGCTGCTCCGCCTGGCGTCTGGCATTATGGGGTTAGTGCTAGGACTGGTTGGTCCGGTGTCAGAATAATGTGACTGGGTGAGACATGAAGCCTGTGCTGCGATTTCTGTCTTGTGTGTGGCGCACGTTATAATTATGTCAAAGCAGCACCGCCCTGATATGCCGGCCCTTCGTGGTCGGCTGGGCG
>NC_090254.1:24193945-24206445 GCF_037325665.1 Littorina saxatilis
GGGGGGGGGGAGGGTTACAGGGGTTCCGGACCCCCCCCCGGCTGTCAAAAAGAAAAAGATTTAATACTAACTTTAAAAGAAATAATCAGTGGCTGCTGACACCAGTTGATCATGTTTAAGATCAAGGATAAGCCATAAATTGGGGCCTTGCCCATGTACCCCACAAGGGGTCTACCCCTGGACCCCAGGTTGTAACCCCCCCCCCTCTGGCTTAACTGCTCCGCCCCTGGTGTGTGTGTGTGTGTGTGTGTGTGTGTGTGTGTGTGTGTGTGTGTGTGTGTGTGTGTGGATGTGATGTGTGAATGTGTCTTTTATTTTAACTTTAACTCAAAAGAAAATTTGATGACTCCTGAGTATGGTAAATGAATTATGTCGACGCATTTAACAATGAGATATGGTTTACATATTTCAGTCTGCAGGAAGTTGTTAGTTGCAAACATTGCAAGTCTGTAGAAATGACACATTGGCTCTCCTACAACTATAAAAAGCCTTTGTTCTGTGGTAGGATTTTTACATCTTGTATTCAGTTACAGCCTTCAATAACTCCAAGTCATTTTTCAGTTTTCATATTGCCCACACGAAAGAAACAATTATCCATTTTTTTAAATGCTTGTGTTCAGTTCAGTATTCAACAACTCAAGTTCACTTTTCATATTGCCAACTACAGCTGTTCTTTGGTAGAATTTCTGATATTTGTGTTCAAGTACATTATTCAGTAACCACAGTTAACTTTTTCATATGGCCAACTTGACGTAGACAGGAGTTCTTTTGTAGAATTTCTAATACTTGTTTAACTCATTGTCTCCCAGGTACGGATATATCCGTACCCACTCATATGGCTCCATCTGACTTAGTACGGATATATCCGTACACACAGTCACTTCAGTTGCTTCATGTAACGTCGATCTAACGCCTGCATTCCAGCGTGTTGATACACAGTTCTACTCAGTTACTACAATTCTGAGTGACCTGCTGCAGCACAGCTCGTCTCGGCTAAAAAAAACCTTGGTCAACATAGGTGGGGTAGAAAGTGTTAAGACAGTGACAGTACCGCATGAAGGGCTCAAGCTGGGGATATCCTTGACATGTGTAAGGGAGGAAGTGACGACAAACGAGCATGACGTTATCTGTATCAGACACTTGACACTGTTGGTCCTCCGCTACTCGCTCAAATTTAGTCACGGAGACTACGAAGACAGCCTGACTGTCACAAGGGGAGGATAAACCATTTTTCACTTGTCTTAGTGGATTAGAGTTATAGTAGTCTCGGTCATCTTGAGAAAGAAGAGTGACAAAGGGAAGTAAGTATAACGTTAATGGATTATATACAAATCTTGGCTAGCCTGAATAAATAATGTGACCAAGGGGGAGTAAGCAAAATGAAGGTTGGAAGCTGTGGGTTATTCATGGGTTCTGAAGGACAAAGCTTGATCTCGACACAAGATGGCTTCCATTTTATTCCTCCCCGCTCCCGCCCAACCAACGCCCTCCCCCCCCCCCCCCCCCCCCCTAATCACTTCTCCCTGCCAGAACCTACAAATTGTCTTTCGAATATTGTTATTCAGTACAGTTCAGGTCCTTTTTGAGAATTCTTCTCAATTTATATTAAAATGTATCACCCCCACCCCTCTTACCCTAATCCGCCTTCCCAGAACTGACAACATTCTGTCGCATAATTAAGGTCAATCAGCATAATTATTCACTCTATTTGCTGTGAGCTCAGCGCGTTTCTTCTTCATTTACATTTAACTGTACGTTCTTGAGGAAAAACGTGAAGCGTGGTTCCTCTCCTGTGACAATTTTATTAGACGTCTTGCGAGCAAAGCTTCAGACAAAACTTTTTTTTACGTCAGGGTTATTCCCCCAAAGAGACATTTATTGTGCGTCATTTAGCACAGTATCCCATTGTCTTTGTATCTGTTTGCTTTCCGTCAATCCCATCCACTTGTGTTTTATCTCTTTGTTATTGTTTCTGTTTCTCTGTTTCAGTGTCCTTGTCTCCGTCTTTGTCTGTATTTTTATCTGTCTTTATGAAGCTTCTGTTGACTTAAAAAAAAAAAATTCGTTGTCGTCTGTTGTTCATTTTAACGAGTTTTCCTCTGTCTGACATTTTTGTGTCTGTTTGTTTGTTTTGTCTTTCTTTCCACTTGAATCCTCTCTGTTATAGGCTAGCTGGTCCAAAAAAGACGTTACAACTTCAATAGTCGTTTATTCAGTCAGTCTCTGCTCGCTCTACCTGTAGCTCAGTTGGTAGAGCACTGGACTTGTGATCGGAAGGTCGCAGGTTCGAATTCGGGCCGGGACGGACACGGGTCAACTTTATGTGCAGACCCAGAGACGGAAGCCATGTCCCACCCCCGTGTCATCACAATGGCACGTAAAAGACCTTGGTCATTCTGCCATAAGTGCAGGTGGCTGAATACACCTAAACACGCAGACACCTGGGTAGCGCGACTCCGTTGCTGCTAGCTTTCCACTGGGAGGAAGCGACCCGAATTTCCCAGCGATGGGACAATAAAGTAATGAAAATGAAAATGAAAAATGAAAAAAATGAAAAATTCTTCTAGTCCAGTTATATTCCTGTCCACGTCCTCTCTTTTATATCTCCCCTTCTTTCTTTTATCCCACTCCCCCCGTCCTCATCTCCCTATTTCTTGACCCCCCCCCTCATATTCCAAGGGTTCTTCTTCTGTCTTTGCTCTCTCTTTCATCTCTTCCTCTCTCGTCCATTTCCCTCTCCTTTCCTACCCCCCCTCCCCTTCTCTGACCTCTAACGTCCACCTGTCTTTCTTTCTCGGTGTCATAAAGTTCTTCGTCGTATGTCAGATTTGTCACGATGGACATTTCCGTTTGGCAAACTCACAAACACACCCCCATAACTCTTCACATTCCCCATTTGTCTTCTTGGCCCCAGATACGCACCTGAGCGGGATTTATTAATTGTAATACACGAAAACTTTCTGGTTTTCATCAAGTCGTAACAAGCCGGTGTTGGGCACTCGCGTGTCATGTGTTCTTTTGAGTCTGTTTTGTTGATAATGATTATCATGGTCGAGGTTCTGTGTTTAGTGGTGAGACATGGCTGGGGTATGCTCTCCTGTTTAACACTTCTTCAGACTCGATCGGCACATCGTAGTGTTAAACGGGAGAGCACATCCCAGCCACAGGACCCTCACGACTCGTGCGTATTGTCTGCGCAAGAGACCGTATTTACAATGACACAAACAAAACACTTGAACAAAGAACTCAGTCACTTATCACAGACATTTATTATCAAACTACAACTACTGGTATCAATCAAGAAATCTATATCCATGAACACTTTCTACACGTGTGCAATCTTGTTTTTTTGCGTACGTGTCTTTTTCTGTTCAATGTTCTTCAATTTTATGGTCGCAGCTCTGTATTTAGGAAAAAAATCAATAACCACAGTTACAAAAACAATAAGCTAAAACGAAGAGTTGACAGAAAAAGAAAATGAAGAGAATGAGCACAAAAGAATACAGAGTTATAACGTGCCCGTGGTTGAAATTGAGATTTGTTGTGATTTTAACAAACCAGAAGCCACGGTTTGTTCTCTCCCGTTTTCTCTTTCGCTTCGTGCCCCTCGGTCCTGAGGTCCATATTCGGTGCCCTTCTCCTACTCCTCCATTCGCAATCCCTTTTAACAATCTTGTCTTTTTTTGTCTTTTTTTTTTACATTTAATCAAGTTTTGACAAAGTGTTTTCAGACACACCGAACAACGAGACGAGGGTGGTGTTGTATGCGTGTGCGTGCGTGTGTGTGTGTGTGTGTGTGTGTGTGTGTGGGTGTGTGTGTGTGGGTGTATGTGTGTGTGTGTATGTGTGTGTGTGTGTGTGTGTGTGTGTGTGTGTGTGTGTGTGTGTGTGTGTGTGTGTGTGTGTGCGCGTGTGTAGAGCTATTCGAGAAAACTACAGGATAGATTGTCATGGGACTTTGCAACCACATTCTTCCAGACATTTTAAATTGTTTAGACTATAAATGTTTTGCCCCCTTAATATTGTTGATGACTGCTCCCGGGTTTTCAGTGTTTTTTCCTGAAAGTTTCAGGCCGACAGATTGACTAAATGTTTTGATATATATCGCTTAACAAGACTTGTTTTTTTTCTCTCTAACTTTCAGTATCCATCTTGCCGCATTACGAGGCCTTCAAGTTTTTCAATTTCACGGACTTCGCTCTGTGGGCCGAGCCCCTGAATAATGGTGCACCCCCGCCGGCGGGAAACGCTGCACAAAACGAGATGTGGGGAGGGGGAGCCACCCAATCCGCGTACGGAGGTCCCGCCGCTGTCACTCACCTGGGGGTTTGGCAGGTAGGATTTCAATTTTATTTTCATTTTCATTACTTTATTGTCCCATCGCTGGGAAATTCGGGTCGCTTCCTCCCAGTGGAAAGCTAGCAGCAACAGAGTCGCGCTACCCAGGTGTGTGCGTGTTTCGGTGTAATCAGCCACCTGCACTGATGGCAGAATGACCGAGGTCTTTTACGTGCCACAGTGGTGACTCGGGGGTGGAACATGGATACCGTCTCTGAGTCTGCACATACAGTTGACCAAGGTGTCCGTCCAGGCCCGGATTCAAACCTGCGATTCTAGGATTACTAAGCAAGTGCTCTACCAACTGAGCTACCGGGCCCCCGATTGACTAGAAATTTTCTTCTTTACTCTTCAAAATCTAAACAACACGGCGACTGTGGGTGAAAACAAAGTTGAAAAAACAAAAGAAATCGGTACCCACCAACACAAAGACACAAACACAAACACACAAGCACCCCCCCACACACACACACACGCACACAGACACAGACACAGACACACACACACACACACACACACACACGTACACACACACGTACACACATTCACACTTACACACACACACACACACACACACACACACACACACACACACACACACACACACACACACAGAGGCTCAAATGCATACATGTATATGATTTTATCATACATAAATTAAATATTTATTTATATCATTTTCATCAGGGCCGAGGTGCACGACAAAGTTACCACCCGAACAGGAGCCACCCGCACGGTCGGATTCGTTGAAACCGAGATTTGTTGTAATTTCAACGAATCAGATCACGTGGTTTGTTCTCTCCCATTTGGGTGGCACCCACTTTCGGTTCGTGCATCTCAGCCCTGAACACCTCTGATTTTCTCCCCACCTTTAACTAGAACTCCCCTTTCAGGTGTTCCCGCGGTACGCTGGAGGCGCGGGCTCCATGAAGTGCAACATGTACTCCAAGGGTGAAGACACTGTTGGCAGCTTCGAGGAGAGAATGCTGGAGTTGCTCAAGACTCAGTTCCCCTTCGACGGCCGTTTGACGGGATTCACGCCATCGGCCCGGCACGGGGCCGCCTTCCTCTGGTACCCTGACGAGAAGACCATGAGCTCCACCACGGCTATTAAATTTGTGTAAGTTTTGACTTTTAGATTTTGAGTACAGTGGAACCCCCCCAATTAAGACCATGACATTTTTTTGTTTGTTTTTTTTGTTTAGAAAATTAGGTTTTAAAAGGGAGGGAGTCCTGAAATGGAGGTAAATTTACAGAGGACATGAATAGGAAATTCAAAAAAGTCTTAAATTGGGGGGTCTTAAAAGGGGGGGGGGGGGGGGGTTCGACTGTACAGTGGAACCCCCCTATTAAGACCTCTAAACATTTGAGAAAATCAGGTCTAAAAGCTAGGGAGGGAGTCTTTAAATGGAGATTATTTAAAGAGGTTATGAACAGAAATGCTGAAGAAGTAAGGTATTACAAGGGAGGAGGTCTTACATGGGGGGGGGGGGGGGGGGGGTGTGTGTGTCTTAAAATGGATTGGGGAGGTGTCCACTGTACGTCATCATGTTCGTTGACCCTGTCGAGACGAGATACTACTATACAATACCACGGATGAGCGGAATTGTAACTTATTGAATGTAAATGGGGAAACATGAACTGAAAAATTACCAATCTTGCTCTGGAGTGGGAATCTGCTGCTGATCATTACCTTGACACCATAGTCAATCTGCGAAATGTCATTCAGAACACCAATCACACTCTGCACGGGAAGTGACCTGCAGGCCGTTGAAGTTTTCGTATGTGTACAAGTGGCAAGATGGACAGATAATAATAATAATTAAGTGCATTGCCCAGGCACTGCGTACTGCGTACCCCCCGCGAAGGACAAATCGTCTCTCTCTTTCTCTCTCTCTCTCTCTCTCTCTCTCTCTCTCTCTCTCTCTCTCTCTCTCTCTTTCTCTCTCTCACAGACACACACACACACAGACGCCACAAATAATAATAAATAACTTTTCCATAGCGCAAGTCCCATCAATTGGCTCCAGGAGCTTTACCAATTCATTATAAAATAAACTAGCACAAATTAAACAAGCATACACAGCAATACATATAACTGAGATAAAACAAAACAACAAGAACCAAGGAACTAAGCAAACTGGGCGTACATTGGTCAACGTACACACACACACACACACACACACACACTCACACACACACACACACACACACACACGCACACACACACACACACACACACATTGTCAACGTACACACAAAACACACACACACACACACACACACACACACACACACATTGTCAACGTACACACACACACTCTCTCACACACACACACACACACACACACACACACACACACACACACACACACACACACACACTCACACACGCACACACACACACGCACACACGCGCGCACACATTGTCAACGTACACTCACACACACACACACACACACACTCACACACACACACACACACACACACACACACACACACACACACACACACACACACACACAGTATACAGATCTGGGATGACTGACATGACGCGTTACATGAGAAAGATGGTACCTTTAACAATCAGTTAAAGACACGATCCTTATGACTTTTTAAATGATTTATTAAAAACAAAATTCTAATAGACACAGAGAGCAGCCAGGCTGTTGAGTCTGGTATCAATCAGGTATAGGTATAGGGGTGTGTATAGGTTTCGCTCGATGTGTTTGTTTGTTTATTTGTTTGTGTTCGCATATAGATCTCAAGAATGAACGGTCCGATCGTCACCAAACTTGGTGAACAAACTCGGTTCTATACATTCCTGAGACGGTCCTTACACAAATTGGGACCAGTCAAACACACGGTTAGGGAGTTATTGGTGGATTAAGATTCTACAAGGACTTATAGAGGGACATATTAATGGTCAAAGGGAAATAACCACACTTGTTAGCAGTGCCTGCTCAGTTGGTGGCAGTGAGAATGCTAAGGACGGGGGTGTTTTTCCTACCTCGGAGGAATTTCTTGTTTTTTTATTTTTTTATTTTTATTTTATGCAATTTATATCGCGCACATATTCAAGGCGCAGGGATTTATTTATGCCGTGTGAGATGGAATTTTTTTACACAATACATCACGCATTCACATCGGCCAGCAGATCGCAGCCATTTCGGCGCATATACTACTTTTCACGGCCTATTATTCCAAGTCACACGGGTATTTTGGTGGACATTTTTATCTATGCCTATACAATTTTTCCAGGAAAGACCCTTTTGTCAATCGTGGGATCTTTAACGTGCACACCCCAATGTAGTGTACACGAAGGGACCTCGGTTTTTCGTCTCATCCGAAAGACTAGCACTTGAACCCACCACCTAGGTTAGGAATGGGGGGAGAAAATTGCTAACGCCCTGACCCAGGGTCGAACTCGCAACCTCTCGCTTCCGAGCGCAAGTGCGTTACCACTCGGCCACCCAGTCCTCGAGGACTCGTATGTGTCCAAGAGGAAGGATTCCCTTACCCCACGTAAAAGCCTGACCACATCTGAGACAGTGAGCAGAGTCGTTTGGACGGGCGGGACCGACTGTTCCTTTAAAAGCAATAAACCTCATGTAATATGAAGATATTCTGGTGTGTGCAGAGCTAAACTGAAGTCTTTCGGACAGTGGTTCACGCTGGAGTCGACTCCCTGGAGAGTTTTCCGCCCCCCTCCTCGTCGCCGATCCCAGCAGAGTGAGTACCCTGTGTGTGTGTGAGGGGTGGGGTGTTGGGGGTGGGGGGTGGGGGGGAGATGTTGTGTGTGTGTGTGTGTGTGTGTGTGTGTGTTTGTGTGTTTGTGTGTGTGTGTGTGTGTGTGTGTGTGTGTGTACACGAATGTGTTTGTGTGTGTTTGTAGTGCGTATATGTACGTGTAATTGTATCGTATATGTATATTTGTTCCTAGTTAATTGGTGTATGCTCTGTTATAGTTTATTGTTTGCACTTTAAAGCTCCAAGTGCTATGTGTTACTTTTTTCGTGAAAATGTTACTGCTTTTGGTGTTGCATGATTATGCCTGTTTATCACACTTCATGTTAACACATTCGTCACCTATGTTGAGTATAATATATATTCCTGCATGCTGTTGCCATCTCCCATATTTACGTACCACGCCTGCTTGACGCCACGGCGTATTTGCGTTCATACGACGCATGGCTATTTTACGCAACACACGTACTTGTGTACGCAGTCGCTGCTGCGTTGGCTGTACATGTATTATCCAATGCGATTCGCCCAGGCTTATGCTTTTATTTTTTCCCGTGTCTTTTCGACCAAATGCAGCTTTCCATACCTTTGCCTTCGCTGGCCGCTTTATATATTCCAGTTTGTATTTGTGTTCTATGCATTTGTTCCTTTAGTTTCGTTCATCTTTTTTTCTGGACAGAGTTTCTTAGTGATGCAATTTTATCCAGCATGATAGAAAACTACAATATTTGACCAGTCGCGGTTCTTTGTCGTTCTTAGTGCAACTTTCATTCAAGTTAAGCCAGATGCAATTCCTGTGTTATTTCTGATTCCCTTGTCGCATATACTTCAACTCAACGCAACCTGAACTGGCGTAGGTCGCAGAGCTGAGTCGTGCATGTTGAGACGGGGCTCCGTAAAACTGCCGCTAGATGAAGAAATGTAGGTCGCTGCGTTATGTGTAAGGAGACACTGCTTTTTCTTTGCTGGCTACTCTAGTTGACGTAATTTTTGTTACTGATATTCTGCCAAAGATCTTGATTGTCAGGATTTGTTACTGCGTCTATAGTTTGAAAAACCCCCACACACGCGTAAATCTAACAAAAAAATGCACGAAAAAGCTCCAACTCATGATGACTTCAAGCTGCGACCGACAGTGCGTTAACCGACGATTTTCCGTGCCTGTTTTTGAGACAAAAAATCGATGGCCGCGCTTGTCCACCATAAACTTTCCGAGAGCAGACAACAGAATATCTGACTCTGAAAATAAATTAGCTGTATGCTGATGTTGACCCCAAACTATGTGAAAATTCCATAAAAGCATAATGCTAAATTTATTTTGGGGGGTGAGAGTGCGGGTGGGGGGTTGCAAAATGGAGTCGGATGAGTTGGAGTTAGATGGATAATTGCAGGTGGGAGCACAAAAGGAAAATTAAAAAAAAAACACAGGCACAAACGGACAAAGAGACAGACAATTCATATGCACAGACAGGCACACACACACATCCAGCACACACACATCCAGCACCAAAACACACACACACACACACACACACACACACACACGAAGAGGTAGACATATCCTCTCTCTACCCCCCCCCCACACACACACACACTCTCTATCCCCTCCCTCCCTCCCTCTCTCTCTCTCTCTCTCTCTCTCTCCCTTTCTCTAGTCATAGTTATAGTAAATTTTACTATAACTATGACTAGAGAAAGAGAGAGAATAGTTTAGTCCCTCTTTAGGGCTAGGGCCAGATGCAAAAAAGCATATCTATGCTTATTCTTGTCACCCTCGAAACATTAAGATTTGTCATTGTCATTGTCATTGTCTCTCTCTCTCTTTCTCTCTCTCTCTCTCTCTCTCTCTCTCTCTCTCTCTCTCTCTCTCTCTCTCTCTCTCTCTCTCTCTCTCTCGCTGACGACACAACAGTAAAAGGTTGACTTTACATTAACAGACACTCAAGCAGCAAGACAGTTCAAGGTGGGACTCATTATTTTGTCAAGCAGAGAACAAGTAGATCCCACCCAACACGATGTCATGGCTTTTAACACAGTTACAAACACACAAGACATGAGTCGCGTGATGCATGATGACAACACAGTGTGAAGCCACAGTCCTTCTCATGTAAGCAATCCTGTAGTCCACGATGTCCATGACCATGCTTGTACACGGGATACTAGCATCTTTCAACGTAAACATACGCCACAAATGAACAGTTTGGCTGCCTCCTGCACAGAGTGGGATTTTCTGTTGAATTAATTTCGTAAGTGACACGTACCTTTGTAAACCTTCTTAAAAATTCTGAAAAAAATCCCACTCCACGCAGAGCGCATACAGTTTGTAGATTGTGTCAAAGTGGATGCAAAGAGAATACTGAATAGCTTGCTGTGTCATATCAGATATATGCTCGATTTTATTTTTAATATTGACTTGTGAGCGAAAGCTGTGTCATATCAGACTTACACTCGTTGCTTTTTCAAATTATTATGTTTAAAAAAAAATCTATAAACTTCTCACTAATTGCCTATAGCCTTAACTAAGGTTGATAAAAAAATAAAAAATTCGCACAGCCTTAAAGTGTATTTTTTAAACGTGAATAGGAGAAGAATAGTAAACGGTTTTTAACTCCCTATATTGCTATTTCATATGTTACGTGGATTTCCATTGGTCAATTGGGCAAAACTGAGCTCAGTGCAAAAGTGATATCGACGACATGCCTCTTTATTGCTTCCCCACTTCAAAAACTAAAACACCTAAATTTAAAAACAAACAAATATATATGAAAATGTAATTTTCCCAGAATTTAGTTGAGCAAGTGACAAAAGACTTTTTGAAAGGAAAGACATTTTAAAATACTGAAAAGTACAAGAAAAGAGTGAACAAAAAGAAATAATAATCAGAGGGAGGGATATGGAACAGCCAAAACTGAGACAAATACTTTTGTAATTTCTTTACAGTAAATACAAAATGTCCAGAGAATTAGCAATATATCTAACATTGACTGACTGTGTGATGATATCTTCTGCTATTGGTCTGTTTCGACAGTGATATCAAAATCTCGACCTCCGGTCTCGATTTTGATATCACTGTCTTAACAGACCATAGCAGAAGATATCATCACACAGTCAGTCAATATTGGGTAGTATTCACGCGTGTATGACACCATATAAACCAACAACAAAAAACTTGCCCGATTTGCCCGAGGAATCACAGACTGTAATTCTCATTGTGACACCTTTTGGCGCCAGTCCTAATTTTCGTCCTACCTTTCGACCCTGAGTATTTCATGCGCTATTCCTAGAGATACAGATTTGAAATTGAGCCTAGAGTTACAGAGTTCGTTTTGGGAGTTGAAAAGATGACAACACACACGAGGAAGGTCTTAGATCATTAAGTCAATGTTTGACTGAATTTTAAACAAGTCGCGTAAGGCGAAATTACAACATTTAGTCAAGCTGTCGAACTAACAGAATGAAACTGAACTCACTGCATTTTTACAGCAAGAGCGTATACTCGTAGCATCGTCAGTCCACCGCTCGATGCACAGGCAGTGAAATTGACAAGAAGAGCGGGGTAGTAGTTGCGCTGAGAAGGATAGCACGCTTTTCTTTATCTCTATTCTTTTTAACTTTCTGAGCGTGTTTTTAATCCAAACATATCACATCTATATGTTTTTGGAATCAGGAACCCACAAGGAATAAGATGAAACTGTTTTTAAATCGATTTCGGAAATTTTATTTTAATAATAATTTTTATATTTTTAATTTTCAGAGCTTGGTTTTAATCCGAATATAACATATTTATGTTTTTGGAATCAGAAAATGATGAAGAATAAGATAAACGTAAATTTGGATCGTTTTAAAAACATTAATTAATTTTTAAGCCACCAAGCTGAAATGCAATACCGAAGTCCGGCCTTCGTCGAAGATTGCTTGGCCAAAATTTCAATCAATTTGATTGAAAAATGAGGGTGTGACAGTGCCGCCTCAACTTTTACAAAAAGCCGGATATGACGTCATCAAAGGTATTTATCGAAAAAAATAAAAAAACATCCGGGGATATCATTCCCAGGAACTCTCATGTCAAATTTCATAAAGATCGGTCCAGTAGTTTGGTCTGAATCGCTCTACACACACACACAGACAGACAGACACACACACATACACCACAACCCTCGTCTCGATTCCCCCCTCTACGTTAAAACATTTAGTCAAAACTTGACTAAATATAAAAAGGACTTGGGGGAAGTGCTTGTCAAGTATTGTATCCATTTCTTGATTCTATATTTAATACCACCACGAAGTGTCGAAAAACAAGTTTTAACAAGGAAGACACAAATGGCTCGGGTTACATACCATGGCTGACATTTACAAATGGTTTCATAATCCAACTGAAGTAATTTTCTTTTTTCGTTTTTTGTTTTTTGTTTTTTGTC
>NC_090254.1:24211445-24216445 GCF_037325665.1 Littorina saxatilis
TTTTCAAACGTCTAAAGAGATTACAATAAACGTAAAATGATATAATAACCCAAACCGACTCTGGTTTTGTTCACATATCTGTTTCTGCTTCATGGTTGAACAAGAAAAAAAGACGCGTTTGTTTTGTTGTTGTGTGAATAAAATGGTGTTGATATGTTTGTGACGTCTTTTCTCGGTATTGTGTCTGTATGTTCGTCGAACTTCACCTTGTACTTGAAACGCATCCCGTTTTTTTCACGATAAAAAATCAACAACAACAAACAAATCATACATCTGCTAAGAACCCGCATTTCTTGTCTAATAGACACCTAACCTGACGCTGAAACGACACCAAACTTCCTCTGCAAAATATATTATGCAAGACAATGCCAAAGAGCGGAGTAAATCGGCTGTAATAGATGGAAAATGAATGTTATTTTTACTTTTAGTGTAAACGTGTTGCTGATCATAAGTGTAGTGCTTGGTATTTTAATCCCTGACAATTCAAGCTGCTTATAGCTCCCTCAATACAATACAATACAATACAATAACTTTATTAATCTCTAAAAGAGAAATTACATTGCTGAGCGTTTGTGTCCGTAATAATAACATACATAAAACATTCAAAATAAACATTTGTTCTTTGTCCTGAGAAAATATAGCACATTGGTTATCACATAAGAAAGTATATTAAAAATAAATTAACATGCATTCACCATCAACAATGCACAAAAGAAAGTCAGCACCTTGCCGGTTATCACATATTGTCTAAGAGAGTAGAATGCAAAACAAAATCAACAATACTGAAACAATACAGAACACTCATGCAAACTGACAATTGAAATCCACAGCTTACACGGGTGTTTTTCTCAGCATGAAACATTTGCATGAAGTAACATACTTTTTAATACTCTGTCTAAGTATGTACTTCAGTAATTTTAGACAACTTTGAAATGCATCGAATTTCATAGTATATTTATGAATGAATCCCGATGTGTTGCTTTTTTTGAACTAAAAAACCCCACACGAAAACAATACCAAAATAAATATGATTTTTTTTTAAAACTCGATCATAAAAATTAGCGTGAGTGCACGTCCCAAATTATCTTTTGTTGTGCATGCAATTCACTGAAAACAGCATGGCGTTTAATTCATTTTCTACTGGACGTATTTCAAAAGAAAAGAAAACAAGTTGCGTAAGGCGAAAATACAACATTTAGTCAAGCTGTCGAACTCACAGAATGAAACTGAACGCAATGCAATTTTTCAGCAAGACCGTATACTCGTAGCATCGTAAGTCCACCGCTCGTGGCAAAGGCAGTGAAATTGACAAGAAGAGCGGGGTAGTAGTTGCGCTGAGAAGGATAGCACGCTTTTCTGTACCTCTTTTCGTTTTAACTTTCCGAGCGTGTTTTTAATCCAAACATATCATATCTATATGTTTTTGGAATCAGGAACGGACAAGGAATAAGATGAAAGTGTTTTTAAATTGATTTCGAACATTTAATTTTGATCATAATTTTTATATTTTTAATTTTCAGAGCTTGTTTTTAATCCAAATATAACATATTTATATGTTTTTGCAATCAGAAAATGATGAAGAATAAGATGAACGTAAATTTGGATCGTTTTATAATATTTTTTTTCTTTTAACAATTTGCAGATTTTTAATGACCAAAGTCATTAATTAATTTTTAAGCCACCAAGCTGAAATGCAATACCGAAGTCCGGCCTTTGTCGAAGATTGCTTGGCCAAAATTTCAATCAATTTGATTGAAAAATGAAGGTGTGACAGTGCCGCCTCAACTTTTACAAAAAGCCGGATATGACGTCATCAAAGGTATTTATCGAAAAAAATTAAAAAAAACATCCGGGGATATCATTCCCAGGAACTCTCATGTCAAATTTCATAAAGATCGGTCCAGTAGTTTGGTCTGAATCGCTCTACACACACACACGCACAGACAGACAGATAGACAGACACACACACACACATACACCACGACCCTCGTCTCGATTCCCCCTCTATGTTAAAACATTTAGTCAAAACTTGACTAAATGTAAAAAGACTCACTTCAATCTCAATCCAATCAAGTTTTTTGACTGATTCCTTACCCCCCCCGGCCCTTCCCCTACCACATCCTAAAAGCAATAGACAAACAAACGTGTACAATGTTGATCAGAAATGTTCACGGTTTCAATTTCAGGCTTTGCTGCAGGTTTTTCTGGCTTTATTGATCAGTATACGACTCTGGCAGGCCAAGCACGAGATATGGAAAGACAACTCGATCAGGCAGGAGCTGCAGGAGTTTGAACCGTTTGCGAAACTTACCTAGTTCAGATTTTACTGTTCAAGAATTCTTCCAGTATGAGAAATCTCTTGCAACAGTTTAAATTTTGAATGGTGCCGGGGCAAGGATTGCATTGATGATACGCAAATGGGTTTCTCCTTGAGATTCTGTCTATAGCTTCATGAAAGAAAACAATTCAAACTTAATTTTGTAGGTTAGCTGTAGACCATAATTATTTTCCACAAACAAAAGGTTCAGCACTGACAAAATGAGAAACAGTGAGCCGATGATAAACAATATGTTGCATACGCTTTGCTTTCGCATATCCCTTTCCTTCAATAAATGTTTGTAACTGTGCTGCTTCGGTTTTTGCTTTTGTGTGTGTTGCATGAGTTGTGTTATTTTTGTCTTTTTGTGTAATTTGATTGTGTCAGTGTAAGTGTTGTTTTGCTTTGCAATGTTTGCATTGCTGTATTGGACTAACCTTCAGAGATTTTAACAACAAGAATGAGACGACGCCGAAGTAGAGGAAAAACAAAAAACAAAAACGAAAAAAACAAAAACAAAATCATCATCATCATCATCATCACCATCACCATCATCATCATCATCATCATCATCATCATCATCATCATCATCATCATCATCATCATCATCATCATCATCATCATCATCATCATCATCATCATTATCATCACCATCATCATCAACAACAACAACAACAACAACAACACCAGCAACACCAGCAACAACAACAACAACAACAACAACAACAACAACACCAACAACACCACCACCAACAACAACAACAACAACACCAGCAACAAATACCTAATTCATTTGCATACATCAAAGGTCATCCTACTGAATAACAGTAACGAAAGCGTAGAGAGGATGACAATTGTTACTTAACACGTAACAATTATCGTTAAAAACGTTCACAAAATCTTTAGACTACATATCGCACTTTACAAACCCAGAACACCTACAGCAAATCCTTTCTTGACAAGACACCTTTACGACAAAGTGTCCGACAGTAGGCTGCCCTTTACCACGCTTTCTGATTTAAGTGTGTGTTTATACCTGAAGTATTACATACAATTTATATTTTCCTGCAAATGTCAACGCTCTATCCTCCCAGCAGCCCTCCCCTGTGTTTGTAATCATCTTGTTCGGGAGAAATGTAAGTATCTTCAAAATACTGCTTATCATCTCTTTCAGAACCGTATTATTTGATATATTCACATGTTTGTACCTTAAGTAAAGAGTCTCATTATTAGTGGCACAGAATTCTATGGAAGGGGACACAAACTGAACAATGTATAGATATGAATGTTTATGTAAACTGCTCGAAGTTTTGGTCTTTGAACGGTATTCTTATTACGAAAGTTCTATGTTCTGTTGTGTCCTTTGCTTCCATGATCCACATACACATTCCAGCAGGATCTAATGCTTTTGATATTGTATTAGGCCCCCCCCCAAAAAAAAAAGTCTGTTTACGGTAACATAGGCCAAAAAAATAGGGTCGGTAGGTCGGGATTTTTTTCCCCAAAAAACCATATTTTTAAGTTATTTTGCCAAAAAACAAAGACTTTTTTTTATATTTTTTTTAATTTTTAATTTTTTTTCTTCTCCCAATTGCCCCCCAAAAAGTCTAGGGTCGCGCGAAAAAATAGGGTCGGTCGGGATACCGTAAACAGACTATTTTTTGTGTGTGGCCTTAGCGTCTTTAAGTATCTAAAGATAAATCGTTTATCCATGTCACCGCTCCTTGTCAACAGTGCGGGCTTCTGTTCCCTGACTATTTCACCACCATTTAATCAATCAGCTTTTGAAACCAATCCATTCCCTGTGGAAATACATAGACATAGAAATAGAAATATTCACATGTATATACCACATACGCTGCGCTTTGTAAAACCTTCCCTCGGCAGTATTGTGCCCACCAAATATACGACCATCCACCACGAAATGAGTCGCATGTCACCTTTGCATGATTTTCATATTTTTACTTTTTGTTAAAGAGTTTTTTATGCTCTATCCAGTGGTGAGTCGCTGCCCTACACGCCACCAGGCGTGAAAGGCAGTAAGTATCCAGTGGTGAAAACCGTTTTAGAAAAGAGTTATAAGCCTGTGACTCAGGTGACCCTCACACTGTTACCAGACACTCCCCGGACTTATATTTAAGCCTTGCGCAGAACCGCGCGAGGTGACATGTGACTCATTTTGTGGTGGAGGGTCACATATGCGCGTCTTCGATTGTGTCTGCTGGCCATGAACATGTTTTTGTGTTTTTGTTTGTGTGTGAGCGTGACACGCGCGTTTCTGTTTTTCAGATGCCCAGCCCGGGGAAAACAGGGAATTCGGAACATTCGTTGACAGATATTCGAACATGGCCAATCAAATGAGAATCATGGAACGTCGCCTGGAGAGCGTAGGCGCCCCCGGAATATAAAGAAATATATCTCATGGGCAGATAATGACATGAACTCTATTTTAATTGGAACGTGAAATATGTAGCTTAGGTGGATATATGTTAACACGGATTTCGTTCTAACTGAAACATATATTGACATGAACTGCGCTTTGGTAATATCTTTCATTGAGGTTGCGGATCCTTTTACTTAGCTAGGTAAAGAATAATCACCTGTATATTTTTAATACTGTCTCCCTTTATTGTTTAATCGTTCCCGTGTTCAATCGGTTTGTTTGTTGTAAAGGATAAACTTG